>NC_062518.1:47113853-47158853 GCF_022655615.1 Tachysurus fulvidraco
ACGAGCCAGTAACTTGGTCATCTTACACGTCCTGTGAATCAAAACCTTTTTTATTACTGCGCGTGTTGGAATGGTTTAGCTTTAGTTTTAAGCTCTCTTCTAATTCCCATCTAGATCCACTCTAACTCTTTTTTTTAGTTCCTATCTGTGGACCTCGAAGAGTGTTAAAGTGGCTCTAGATGCGAATTAGATGAGAGCTTGTAAAGAGCAAGATGGGAACTAGAAGAGAGGTAAATGGGATCTAGAAGGGACCTAGAAGGGACCTATTACCCCTTTTTCAATCACCTTCTAAGAACCGGTTTGCCTTTCCATCGGTTAGAGAGCATCACAGCGCCGAGTGTGACGTCACTGTATACGTGTCACGTGTCCCAGCAACGTTAGCGCAGCAGCGGCAAACACAAACACAACAACAATGGTGGATGTTGCTTTACTGTTAATGCTCATGGCTTTGTGAACCTACATCCGCTTCCAAACGCGGTGAATAAAACGTGTACATGCGGCTCCGTGTAATCTGTTTAAACGGAGGTTGTGATCGATAAAGTACATAACGTTATTTTATCGTTAACGCAGAAAAAAAGTTAGCCTTAGCATGTAGCTACCTACTATCATGTGTGCTGATAATGTATCATATTGCGGTAAAGTAAAAGTGTATTAAACATTAGTATACTTAAGATACCTTATCAAATGCACTAACAGTAGCCCCGCCCACAGCTCCTGACACAAGCGGTCCTTAAGTCTAGACCAGCAACGTTTTGGTGCTACGTAAGAACCACTTTTCCTGGTTTAGAGCCGGTGCTTTGGCTATTGAAAAAGGGCTCTGAACCTGCACTCAAACTGGGAACTATATAGGATCCAGAATGGGTCTAAAAGGAAAATAGATAGGTGCAAGAATGGCTCTAGATTGGAAGTAGAATGGAGCTCTACAGGATCTGGAATGGATCTAGAAGTGATTTATAAGGGTCCAAAAAGGGATTTAGATTGGAACTAGATGGAAGCTAGAAAAGAACTAGGGGGTACTAAAAGGGATCTAGAAGGGACCTATAACTGCAAAGGAACTAGAAGAGAGGTAGGAATGAACCTGAAAAGAGTTAGAAGGCAACTATACAGAATCTGGAATGGATATGGAGGTGATTTATAATTGTCCTAGAAGTAATCTAGATTGGAACTAGATGGGATCGAGTTCTGGAGTTCATTAGCTAGATCAGACATTATTAGCTATCATTAGCAACATCTTCAGTCCTGCTCATTTATGCAATCATCCATTCAGCCAATCACATGTCAGCAACACAATGCAGCAAATTATGCAGAGATCAATTAGCGAGTCCTTGTGAATGAGCTGTTACCATAGAAACCATAACATACTGTATAAGAACCAGCAGCTTACTGAAAAAAATCAGGGCTACTTTTCAAGAAGATTCATCAATCCCTCCTCTTCTGACCAATCAGCATCCAGGACTCACAGTGCTGTGGTGTAAATGTACAGTAGCTCTGTGTTATTACAGTGGCATAGTGTAGAGTGTGTCCTTTGGAGTGGAGACACACACACACACACACACACACAGTCAGCATGCAAAGAACAATGACTCTATCAATGCCAAAGAGATTCCAACATATTATTGTCTTCATATTCAGCCATGTTTGTCCATTTCTGTCCTGACAGTGACTGTCCAAACTCTGCTTAACAAACACACACACACACACACACACACACACACACACACACACACACACACACACACACACAATCATCTCAGTCATTTCTTCTCAAATCCAACATTTATCAGATTTGTCCTCCACTCCACAGCAACACAAACAAAGAACTCAACTCAAACACTCGCAGAATTGAGAGTGTGCGCATTGTGTGTTTTGTACGTGTGTGTATATGTTCAGCAGGGGATTCTTCATCAATAAAGCCAGTGGTTTTCATCGCATGAATGATATTGTGCCTCGCAGCGAGGTTCCTTTATCTCTCTCGAAAAACAAAATGGGAAACCTTGCTGCAGGGCGGCCATTTTGAAACGCTGCCGCCACCGCTAATGATTAGCCATCCAGAGCCTATGCTTATCTCCTCGTCCCACACGATAACGTCTTATTAAAGATTCCCTTCCCTTATTGAAGAGGAAGGAGTGGACAGGAGGGAGGGACGGGAGAAAAGCCAGGGCTGGGCGAGTGAGGAGAGCGAGGCCGAGTGTGTTTTCCCAGACACAAGGTCATAAAGCAGTGATACAGTAATGCATTTAGGAGTGTGAGCTTTGGCACTGATATGATGGCTGACATCTTCGACTAGCCCTGCATGTCTCTCTCCTTCCTGCTCTCTCGTTCCTGCGATGAGTGACGCTCTGTGAGATTCCTAATGACAGCTGGAACAAATGGGCTGTAATGAGGTGACCTTGCGCTCCGGTTCCCCGTTTTTTCTTTTTCGCTTTGTCTGTTCCTCTCTCTAACCTCGAGGCGTGACGTCTAGCCTGGCTCGCTCCAGAGGATCCGTCGCGGATGAAGATGAAGATGTGATCCTGTTTAAGCAGCAGCTTGTTGACTTTTAAAGTTTTTCCCAGAGCTTCGGGTAGCTATTTTCAGGGAATGATCGGTGTTGGAATTCCAGGAAGGTTTAAAGACCAAGGTATTAAAGTCACAGATTCACCACTGACTTGTTTTTTGATGGGACTTACCTCATAAAACGTCTTTTCATCTAACAGTTTAGGATAGTTGACCGTGGAAGATTGATTCATTTATTCATTCATTTCCTACCGCTTATCCGAACTTCTCGGGTCACTGGGAGCCTGTGCCTATCTCAGGCGTCATCGGGCATCGAGGCAGGATACACCCTGGATGGAATGCCAACCCATCACAGGGCACACACACACTCTCATTCACTCACACACACACACACTACGGACAATTTTCCAGAGATGCCAATCAACCTACCATGCATGTCTTTGGACCGGGGGAGGAAACTGGAGTACCTGGAGGAAACCCCCGAGGCACGGGGAGAACATGCAAACTCCACACACACAAGGTGGAGGTGGGAATCGAACCCCCAACCCTGGAGGTGTGAAGCGAACGTGCTAACCACTAAGCCTCCGTGACCCTGCCTCTCAGATTCAAGACTAAAATCTACCTGATTTGAGATATCAGGGTGAAACAACTATTGTAAATAAAACACCAAATGCTCAGTAAGCAGTGGAAGTGTGTTACAGTAGGTCAACTCTGTCATGCACAGCAAAGTCTGTTTCGTGAACACACTACGGCCTAAAACATGTCCATCCATGACTACACTTCCTAAAGCGTCCTTCAAACAGAGCCACTCGATACGCAAGCTAATACTTACCATACTTCTCTTTCTCGCTTTAAATATTTATTTTTCACATTTATGACACTGCCATTTCATACAGATTCCTAAATGACCTCATTACCCCCTCCATGTTTTTCATTTCCTTCTATCCATAAAAACATCTATACCGTATGTGTATGAACAGTCTTCGGACACATCCTCATTTTTTTTTTTCCATCTGAATTCTGCGTGTTAAAAATGGAGCTCCATGAACCGAGCGAGTGAATCTCATTCTCACCTCTGAAAGCAAAATGGCCGCCCTCCCGCTGTGTCTCATTGCTTCTGGAGCGTGCAAGTTGCAGCTGGTCCCCTAACTCGCTTCCTAAAATCAAACATCAGAAACCAGCTCGGTCGCTCACGAGACGTCTCGCGGATGTTTTTTTTTAACATTTACATTTCCATATGTCAATAGGTGATTTATGTATATATTAGGAGGAAATTTCCAGAAATACGGTAATGCATTTTGCGATTTCTAGCCGCTTTTCTGATTCATTGCACGACTTTAAAGGAAACTGCTCTGAGAATGAATAAATAAATAAATAAATAAATAAATAAATAAATAAATAAATAACATGAAAAATATTTCTTTTGTCCTTTTTAACTTTGACCATTTGACTCGATTTTCCAAGCTGGATTCGGTGCCTGAAGGTTCAAACTTGAAAACCTTCCACAAAAGACATCAACATGCAAATGTTTCTCAGTTCATTAAGTGTGTGTCTTTCTCTCTCTCTGTGTGTGTGTGTGTGTGTGTGTGTGTGTGTGTGTGTGTGTGTGTGTGTGTGTGTGTTTATTACACAGGAAGCAATAGGACAGAATCTAATCAGGTTCTAGGTAGAATTTGCTTGTTTTTATTTCTATATCTGAACCTGTCGTGGGGTGGGGGGTGGGGGGTGGGGGGTGGATTTGTTGTGCAAGAATTTTTTTTTCCCTTGTTAGCGCCTTTGAACTACAAACCGATCGTATCCTGATGAACGCGGTCTCTGTGAAACACGATTGCTGATCTTCAAAGAGCTCTGATTACAAATCTCTCTGTGATGGTCTGAAAGAATGACGGTACGTTCAGCTTTAGCACCGTTTTAAATGAGAGAGAGGGCAAAAGTAGTAACATGGATAGGTGGGAGAAAGAAAGAGAGAGAGAGAGAGAGAGAGAGAGAGAGAGAGAGAGAGAGAGAGAGAGAGAGAGAGAGAAAGAAAGAAGGAGGGATGATTTCAGCCATTGCTAATTGGGTCTCCTGAAGGAGATCAGCCATAGTGCGAATCTAGGGGATAATTTGCTACTACATTGGCAGGTGGAGCTTCCACTGTCAGTTTGTACTCAGTAGGGAGAGTGTGTGTGTGTGTGTGTGTGTGTGTGTGTGTGTGTGTGTGTGTGTGTGTGTGTGTGTGTGAGTGTGAGTGTGAGAGAGAGAGTGAGAAGAATGAATGTGGTAGAATGTGTGTGTTTGTCTGTGTGTATTAATTGTCATTTTGTGTGTATGGTGTGTGAGATAGCCCTGGAGAGAATCTTCTGCTGGCTGGATGCCCATGAGTTGTGGCAAACTGCCAGATGTATTATGAGTCTCTCTCTCTCTCTCTCTCTCTCTCTCTCTCTCTCTCTCTCTCTCTCTCTCTCTCTCTCTCTCTCTCTCTCTCTCACACACACTCTCTCTCTCTCTCTCACACACTCTCTCTTACTTGGTCTAGGTCAGTGAGCTCTAAAAGCTTGTGTATCTTTGGCTAATCCCGTTTTTAAAGATGCTTCACTGCCCTCGCTGCAGGTAGTCCATGATATCAGTAACCCTGAAAGACAGACCAAGAGTAATGAGACCCAGAATGAGTAGTCACCAAAATGCACCCAGACAAAGACTGTACTCAAGGCCAGAATAATAGAGCACAGCACGTGATTAAAAGTAAGCTGACTTGGGATAAGACTCAGGGTAATGAGAGCCAAACTGTGTTCGAATAATCTGACTTACTGTAGATCTAATATCAGAGCAATGAGATCCAAACCATGAGCGATGGTAACCAGCAGAAAACGTAACGACTTGACGATTGTGTACTTAGATATTGAACACAACAAAAAAAAAAAAAACAAATTGAACCCAGAACAAGACAACACAAGAGTGTTAGAGTAGAGAGATGCAGGTTATAGATACCAAACCCATCATGGGCATCAGACCCAGACCAAGTATCAAAATAATGAGGTTGGAGCCAAGCCATAGCTCAAGGTCACAATGTAGATTGATACCAATAACTTGGAGTAATAGCAAAAAGATCGAAATATAAAAAATTGGAGCCTAAACGAAGATTCAAATAGTACTGAGATTCAGACCAAAAACCAGAGTAATGTCACAAACCAGAGGGATTTACCCTAGAACAATGTTCAGAGTTATCAGTACCAGGCTAAATAATTATACCCATAACAAGAACAAGTGTCAGAGTTACAGACCCAGACCATATATTTAAACAGTGAGACTTGAAGTGTGTAATGAGTCCCAGACTAAGCCTGAGAAAACTAGGACCAAGTCCAAGCTCAAGAGGGGTGTCAAAGTATCGACAGGTGAGTAATAACAAAAGTGAGTAATAACAAAAATGAAACCCAGAACATGCATGGTAGGTTGATTGCATCTCTGGAAAATTGTCCGTAGTGTGTGACTGTGTGAGTGAATGAGAGTGTGTGTGTGCCCTGTGATGGGTTGGCACTCCGTCCAGGGTGTATCCTACCTCGATGCCCTATGACGCCTGAGATAGGCACAGGCTCCCCGTGACCCGAGAAGTTCGGATAAAGCGGTAGAAAATGAATGAACGAAGACCACGATCTAGTCTCTGAGTAAAGGAACGTGGATTTAACAAATAACAAAACTTGTAATGAGTAATCAGTCCCAGACCAAGGTAAAGAGCTTGAGTAGTGAACAAAACCAAAACAAGTCAGAATACTGACAGACCAAGATTAGGATCAAGACTCCTAAGCAATAGAACTAAGAACTGTTAACAGGGCTGAGATGGGAATAAAAGAACTACTAATGTAAATGCTGCTATCCAGAACGTTCCTAATTGATTTTGAGTGCAATGTGACACTGTGCTTTCATTAGATCAGTACTTCATAACAGCAATGGAATAAATGTTAAAGCACATTGGCTGGATTAATGTCGAGAAAAGAATGAGGGAGGGAAAAAAAGCTTAACTCAGTGTGAAAGATTGGTGCGGCTCTGTGCTATTACCCCATGTGACTTTATCCCCAGTATTACAGAAGCTATTAACGAATTCATAGTGTGAGTGTGTGTGTTTGTGTGTGTGTGTGTGTGTGTGTGTGTGTGTGTGTGTGTGTGTGTGGGACTTAGCTGTGTGTGTGTGGTTATTCTGTGAATGAGGGAAAAAAACATCATCTTCAGTGTGTATATATATGAAATGATAGAGGAAACATTGCAGAGTAGTTGTCATAAAGATCATCATAAAGGTTGCCAGGCGATATTTAAACCTATCAGGAGGCTTGTCCTGTGCTTCCCCTCTCAGGTGCACCGATCGGATATCGATCAAAGCCCGAGATATGAAAGGAAGCGGAAGCGAGGTATTCTGCCGTATGGTGCGTGAAATAGATCTCAAAGCATTTTAGTGTTGGGGAGCAAAAAAAGCCATTGTGGCAACCGTTAGCGTGCTGGGCAAATGAGAGTGGACACTGACACACACACACACACACACACACACACACACACACACACACACACACACACACACACACACACACACCACACACACCACACACTTAGATCTGGGTGGTTTGTGGTGTTAATAGGGCACTATCCTCCAAACACCAGATTTTTAATAGGAAACCAAAACCTTAAGACAACATTTGTTATGAAGAATCTGCTTCTCCATTGGTGTGCATTAGGGACCATTTTTTTTCCGCCTCGCTTTTGTTTCCATTTCCTCTCATCTGTCTTTCCATCTCTTCAGCTCGCCCTTTCTTTTTATCCCCCACCTCTGCTTTCATCTCTCTCTCTCTCTCTTGCTCTCTATCTCTCTCACTCTCCATCTTCATTCCTTATCATCATTGCCATCATCTCTCTCTCTCTCTCTCTCTCTCTCTCTCTCTCTCTCTCTCTCTCTCTCTCCCTGTCTCTCTGTACCATATTCATTTGTTGACTCGGAGGAGCAGACGGCTTCCTGCTTTGATTCCATCTCTCAGGTTTATCAAAGCCCGCTCGAGCCGACATTGAAATTCAGGAGAGCGATTGGCGAGCTTCTGATTGTTCCCTTTTCTTCGAAAGGAGAAATCGGTCGCAGCTCGAATTTATGTGCCTTATTTTTTTCTCTCCTGCAGAAATGAGGAGTGTCACACCGGAGCCTCTAATGGCTGAATTTATGTCGTAATTGTGTCTGTTGCGAGCACAAACCCACCTTCTAATGCCCTGCAGTACAAAGGATTTAATGCATTTCTAATTTAAAAGACGGCACGGGTGAAGTCACGTTCGGTGCTAATGTGTGCGTCTGCATCGTCATTCCTCTCTGATTATGGAAGACAAATGGATGAGGTGCACCATGCATCAACCTCTCCGTCTTTCTCTCTCCGTCTCTCAGTGATGGATCAGTCCATGTGCAGGTTTCAGATGTACCGGGGCGGGCCGTCTGTCACAGCGGCCATTTTACCACTGGAATGATCGCTTGCTAACGGTTATGGCGTGCATCAAGCCTCATGTCGGAGGTAAATGTTTTTACCAGCGGTGGCGCGAAGAAACCTATCGAGCGGAGGAGAAAAGTCAATTAACCAGGCGTAGGAGGCCAAGATGTTGCAAGAGTGGCGCTGTTGTCATGCTGTCATGAGAGTATGTTTCTTTTAGACGGACGACCAGAACGGACTGAATGTCCTGCACCTGATTTATTCCTTACTACTGCCCCCCTTGCTCCTCTCTCCTCCCACCCTCTAAAATGTACCCCTTACTAAAGCACACATAACAGTTTTTTTATCACAAAATTAAATGATTACACATTCAAAACATAAAGAAATTCAGCTAACAGTGTTTGAGTGAAACTGTTTTTCTGATCGTGCTTCCGCCGCAGCTCGCTTAGAATGTCCTCCTGCCAGAAGATGTCCAGCCATTGGCTTGTCCGCCGTTTGCTTTGTATATTTACTGACTTTTGCTCGTGCTATGGTGGTTGATTTGAGTCACTGTCCAGCATGCCCAAGCAGGCAACATAAAAAAAACATTAAAGACATCTTCTTCCTCCTGACCTTCTGACCTGAAACTAGATATGCTCGATGCAGGCTTCTTTGTTTTTCTGAACATCTTCTGCAGACCAGACTAGACTTGTCTCAAGCAGGACTATAATCAAAGTTAGAGTCAGGTTTATGTGAATACTTGTTTTAGCCTTCTCACTGGTTCTCATGACTTATCTTGGGATTCCTGAATCAATCACCACTGAAGCTTTTTGTATAAAAAAGAATATACTGTAGCAGTTAAGGACAAATCACCAGTCCATGGGCCCAGGAATGGAAAAATGCATCTTCAGGATATTTCTCTAGCAGACTTCGGCAGCTAGCAGTCAGATTTTTCTTTCCTTGTTTAAGAACCACATAAAGAAAACAAAAATCTAATTTCCTATTGACTTTCTCACAATACAACCTACATTATGGTTTCATTTCATTTCACAGTGGGGTTTAACGACAGCGCTCCTGAAGTGCACCCCCTGCTGCACTACACACATTGGCTTGCACTGTTCACGGTAATTAGCATACATAGAATACCAATGATCATTTCTGACTCATGGACACCAGGATTTTTAGAAACCCTTGTCAACTCCAATACATAACGATCCCACGACTCTCCTGCTTACATAACCTCACAGTTAGAGAAAATAACAAACACTAGCCAGACTCCAATAATAGATTTTCCACATGCTATGGAGAGAAAACACATTGACTTTTCATTGCTGCAGTTAAAACTTTGCATAAAAGAGGATAATAACTGTAATCGAGTCACTTATTTTTTTAACACACTTAACTAGCAAACCTGGGGGGGGGGGGGCACGGTGGCTTAGTGGTTAGCACATTTGCCTCACACCTCCAGGATCGGGGGTTCGATTCACGCCTCCGCCTCGTGTGTGTGGAGTTTGCATGTTCTCCCCGTGCCTCGGGGGTTTCCTCCGTGTACTCCGGTTTCCTCCCCCGGTCCAAAGACATGCATGGTAGGTTGATTGGCATCTCTGGAAAATTGTCTGTAGTGTGTGAGTGTGTGAGTGAATGAGAGTGTGTGTGTGTGCCCTGTGATGGGTTGGCACTCCGTCCAGGGTGTATCCTGCCTCGATGTTCGATGACGCCTGAAATAGGCAAAGGCTCCCCGTGACCCGAGATGTTCGGATAAGCGGTAGAAAATTAATAAATGAATGAATGAACTAGCTAGCCTTAACTGTGTCAATTACATATCCAAACAACCAAACTGGACATTCAAGTCCAAGGTTCAGGTTCAAAGTCCTGAGCGACTTTTACCATCGATTTGTTTACTCATTTATTTTGTAATTGACAACAACATACTCTATTCTGATATAGCTGAAGAAAAAAAAACATTTCAAAAGTCCTTCAGACATCTTGACTTTTTCAGGACAAACCCTGAGTTGAGGAAAGAGACACGAGTACTAGCAAGCGAGAGAGAGAGAAATAGAGAGAGAGCACTTATTGCTGATGAACTGGGTCAGGCTTGAAACAACAACAGCCAAATCAAGCGGAAATCAGGATTGAGCTGTATCCACCGTGTCCTTGCTCTGATCTTGATGCTCTGTGCAGAAACACTGAAGATTTTAGTGTAAAACAACAAAAGCACTTCCCAAGAGGCTTGTCGAGTCACGGCATAAGTCATGAGCATGTTTACAGGGTTAGGGTTCTGAGCTTGTTACAGATTGAGGTACATGTAACCCTTAGTCTGCCCCCAGAGTTCAGGCATGTTTGAATTTACATTTGTCCAGCTGAGCAGTTGAGGGTTAAGGGCATTGCTCAACAGCCCAGGAGTAGCAGCATGGCAGTGAAGGGATCTGAAATCATGACCTGCCTATGTGCATTCTAACGTCTTTACCAACAAGCTACATCTTTCCAATTGAAGTTTCCCAGTTCCCTGGTTTAAGCCCTGCTTAGATTTTTCTTTGCATCTTGTTCTCCATCCACAAATAAAGGTGTGCTTCTGAAAACATTAAAGCATGAACCTTTGTTCCTCAAGCCTTCTAACCAGGTGCATGTCTAACTTAGACTAAAGACCTTCGTCTATTCTGAAGTACTCAAACTAGCATTTGTTGTCAGAGAGTTTTTAGACTCTTCGTCCATGACCAATGATCCAGAACTCTGCAAAGGCTTTGCTTGTATTTATATACAGAACTACTATAAATTACAAAGAGTAGAGCCAGATTTGACCCATTGCTATCCTTTGAAATCAAACGTCTGGTCATTGAGCTACAGGTTCAGGTGCATCATCATCATCATCCTGGCTGAGTGGAAAAATATATATAAAAACTACATTTCTATGTGAAAAGAGAGCATTATTTATGGACTCCTGAAACAGTGAAGCACACACCTCAGAGAGTTGCAGGGTTTTATGTGATGTTTGGTATGAGGTCTGGTAAGGGGTTAGTCTTGAATTTCAGGGTCTAGCACCCAGAGGCAACGGGAAGTGGAAAGCCACTTTCACCTTATCCTTCCATCCTGATGCTCTGGAGACATTCTCATGATGTCTCTGCTCTGGCAACCTTTTTCTGATGAGTTCATCATTACAGCAGTGCTCCCAGTGTGGGTGTGGGCTGGCACTGGGCCATCACTCATTTGCTATCTGGGGCTCTTGAGTAAAGCTCTTAACTGGATTGGGTTCAGCTTGATGCGTAAGGTGCTGTCGATAAAAGTGTCTTTCCGAAACAATAAACGTAATTGAGATTGGGATGACGATGATCCGGGAACCTCTCATCTTGGAATGATCATCAAATTCCATGAAATGAAGTATCTCTGAACTAGAGAGTGAAGTAAAGCCTCTTTAAGAAGAACCAAAAGTTTGTTCGCTAATTTTTAAAGTATTTCTGAGGACAAACAGCTTGTTCAGAAGGTGTCGATTCATTTTCTGTAAATCACAAGCATGCTCACATGGTCGTACAGGTGAACTTTAACTGATTATAAAGCAGGGCGGCACGGTGGCTTAGTGGTTAGCACGTTCGCCTCACACCTCCAGTGTTGGGGGATCGATTCCGGCCTCCACCTTGTGTGTGTGGAGTTTGCATGTTCTCCCCGTGCCTCGGGGGTTTCCTCCGGGTACTCCGGTTTCCTCCCCCGTTCCAAAGACATGCATGGTAGGTTGATTGGCATCTCTGGAAAATTGTTCGTAGTGTGTGAGTGTGTGAGTGAATGAGAGTGTGTGTGTGCCCTGTGATGGGTTGGCACTCCGTCCAGGGTGTATCCTGCCTCGATGCCCGATGACCCCTGAGAAGTTCGGATAAGCGGTAGAAAA
Organism: Tachysurus fulvidraco; assembly: GCF_022655615.1. NCBI lineage: Eukaryota > Metazoa > Chordata > Actinopteri > Siluriformes > Bagridae > Tachysurus > Tachysurus fulvidraco. The sequence goes on from NC_062518.1 coordinate 47,125,638, forward strand.
TGAATGAATGAATGAATGAATGAATGAATGATTAAAAAGCAATCCTTGCACAATATATTGAGATGTTGATTTAAGATATGTGTAAGGAATCTTGAGTGTCAGAGATATAGTTATACATGTAAGATTTCTGCCATCATCAGGACATCATCTTTGCCTTTTATGGTGTTTTGTGGACGTGGCTAAAGGTTGATCCATGAATGTGCTGAAAATCAGTGAAACCTTTAGCAATTTGCTGGATATTTCTAAACCAATTTGACCTCCAACAACATTTTCCGAGGCCTTATGTGAGAAAGGTGATACCTTTACCTTTAATACAGCCGTGAGATTCTGCATTAAATCTCCCGAGATATCAAAGAGAAACGTTTAAGCCGAGAGATTTCCCCCTCCGTCTGAGATATTACTTTAATCAAACTGTAAGGGTTTCTACAATGCAATTAGGAGAGCTACGGTGATACAATCAGAGCTTCGACAGGCCACTGCATACACACTCAGCTCAGGCTCGGAAGGCCACTGAGACACACTCAGACTGGAATTAGACTGCACAGGCCTCAGCGAGCCCTCAGCAGCCACTTTAAATGTAAATGAGTGGCTGCACACAGGTTCGGGCAGAGCGTGCCTCTCTCCTGGGAATGAGAAAGCGGCGACAGAGAAAAGAAGGCGAGAAATAAAGCGTGGCAAGGCCTGTATTTTGGAAACAATGTGTGTAGTTTGCGTGTCTAGCCTGAGAGACGTGTGTCGAGTCCAGATGAGAAAGGTTACATTTGATATAAATGACGTGGTGGTTGGAGTGTGAAAAGTACAGACTAGCGTCTCAAGCAGTGTGATAAAATTAGCATCTAAGAAAAATAAAAGCCTAGCAAGACAAGAGGATGACAATAAAAGCCAACAGAAAATCTTCTATAGACGACATCTAACCCACCCCCTCATCAGAGGAGTGGACAGATTGGAGGATTACCTTTCACCAACGTTTCAGTCACTGTCTAATTCGCCGTTTGTTGCTAACTATACACACTCACACACACACATGCCTGCTCCATATTTGTTTTGTTTAGCATAAATCGTCTTGACTCCCCCTATTATTCTAGACAGGCCGTGAAAACACAGTTGTCAAAGTTGATTTTCGAGTCATTTCTCAAATGCCGTTAATTACATAGCACTCAGGCTCATTTTGCTGCTGATACGCAAGCCTTTTTTTTTTTCTCCTTCTGTGTTCCAGCTGTTCCAGTCATCCCTCTGTTAGAGTGTCATAACACCTCGAATCCTGACAGCCCCCCACAGACAACCATCAAATATTTAAAGCAAATCTAAATGCTAATGTCAACAGTGGCAAAGCCCAGCGGATTAACCGCATCTGCTATAGACACGTTATAGAGTCGCTATAGATCCCGTGCCGAGGGGATTTCCTAATTTTGCTCTCTATATAAATATATACAATATGTTGCTTGACTACATGTTTGTTAAGATCTGAGGTTTTCCTGTGGTGATGCCGTATGTAATGGTCTAGCTGTCTATGTTTTAAAAATATCACATCCCTAAGGTAATCTAGATTGATCTAAGAAGCAGTGCTTTGAAAAATCAAGCCCAAACAGTGCCTGGTGGCTTCACGGCGAGTTCAGACCCCTCAGGTGAGGCTCTCACCTGTGTATGAGTATTCTTGATCTCCAGCGGTGCAGAAGTGTGTGTTTCCCGCTCTGACGCACCTGCTTCAACTCACCGGCTCGTCAAACACTTCATAAGTTGATCCGGGTGGAAAAAAAAAACAAACACACACACACACACTTCTTTAGAGAATAACAGCAAAGAAAAAGCAGACGTTAGCTTCTGTTATTATACAGCAGAGAAAAGACCAGTGCTTGTAGGCCTGTGTCAATATAATGATGAAATTTTTCTTGTTTTATAAAAACGTTCCATAATGTATCTGAGCTCACCTTAAAGTGTCGGTGTTAATAAAGTTCTGCAGGCTGGAACGTCTTCCCCGTGTCTCACCACTCCACAGTGGTGTTACTATGAAGCTCGTATGAAAGTAGACACTCAGGATTTTAAGAATTTGTAGAGTTTCATCACTATTTCTGTTTTTCTCTACAATACAACAGGTGATATTTTCAGGTAAACACAGATGTTTGTATCTTCAGAGTAAATGTTATCAAACCCATTTCTGCTCTCTGAGATGCTCCGAGTGTTTGTTCATCTAAAAAGCAGCTCAGATTTCTCTTCAACACTAAAATTCAGTGTAAGATTTTCAACAGAGGGAAAAACACACGTCTAAAACACACCGGAAGAACGACTGACTCATTTGAGATCAGACTCACAGACACATCAGACGTTTCTTCACACTGAGTCAAAACGTCCCATTAGTTCAATTCTATTCCAGGGTCAATGGAACAGAGCGCCAGTGTATTAAAAATAAAAAGCTGTTTATAATGTGAAGTGTTTGAACTGTAAAAGTAAGGTAGGAGTGCAGGACTGAAAATGTAAATGAAGGCCTCAGCTTGAAGTCTGCTGGTGTTGGAGGTGTGAAATACGTCATATGAAGCTAAATTTATCCTGATTACTATAATTATAATCCGGGTGCCTGTCAGATGGTTTCTCCCCATCATCCAAAAAATACCGGAACTACACAAGGAGCTTTTTTTGTTGCTTATTAAAAACAAATAATGTTTGTTCTTGTAATTAAGCTTTCACTCAGCTTAGACTTCACGTTTCTTCTTCTATCGGTCAGATATTTTACTTTCCTCTAGAAATATGATTAAAGATAACGTATTTTGCCATGAAAACAATATTTCAGGCTTCACATTATTGACTATAAAATAGTTTACTAATCAGCAGCATTCACATCACATCAAACTAGCAATTGACCACACCCAATATTTGCTAAATCTGTACACTGACCACACCCAATATTTGCTAAATCTGTACACTGACCACACCCAATATTTGCTAAATCTGTACACTGACCACACCCAATATTTGCTAAATCTGTACACTGACCACACCCAATATTCTCTAAATCTGTACACTGACCACACCCACTATTCTCTAAATCTGTGCACTGACCACACCCACTATTCTCTAAATCTGTGCACTGACCACACCCACTATTCTCTAAATCTGTTCACTGACCACACCCACTATTCTCTAAATCTGTGCACTGACCACACCCACTATTCTCTAAATCTGTTCACTGACCACACCCACTATTCTCTAAATCTGTGCACTGACTACACCCACTATTCTCTAAATCTGTACACTGACCACACACACTATTCTCTGAATTTGTTCACTGACCACACCCACTATTCTCTAAATGTACACAGTGATCACACCCACTAATCTCTAAATGTACAAACTGACCACACCCACTATTTTCTAAATCCGTACATTGACCACACCCACTATTCTCCAAATGTACATACTGATGTTGTGGTGTTGGTGTGTGTGTTTACATCAACACGAAGTTCTTGTTTCTAGTTACTGTTCATCGTTAGTGGAGTTTGTGACTGTGAGATGCTGGCCATTTTATTTACCATGGGAATTCATTGTCAGAGTGTATATTACCCCCAGCACTAATGCTAAAGAGGCACTATGTGAGCTCTATGGGGCTATTAGCAATCTGCAGAATGTTCACCCGACGGACTGTTTATCATCGCCAGGGATTTCAATAATGCAAATCTCAAATCAGTGCTCCCTAAGTTTCATCAGTATGTTGAGTTTGCAACGAGAGGGGAAAAACATTTTGCTCTTGTTTACACAAACATTCCTCTGCTACTCAGCCCACATCTTTGTTATGCTAATTCCAGCATACAGACCACTCGTCAGACACTTTAAACCTGTTCTGAAGCAGTTGCAATCCTGGATCGGATCGGGAACAGCATCTCCAGCATCACCACACTGAGCACCGGAGCCCCCCAGGGCTGCGTGCTCAGCCCACTGTTGTTCACCTTGCTGACTCACAACTGTGCAGCAATGCACAGATCGAACCATATTATCAAGTTTGCCGATGACACGACCGGGGTGGGTCTCATCAGCAAGAATGACGAGTCAGCATACAGGTGCAACAGCTAACTCCCTGGTGTAGAGCCAACAACCTTTCTCTGAATGTGGACAAAACTAAAGAGATGGTTGTTGACTTCCAGAGAGCACAGACCAACCACTCTCCACTGAACATCGATGGATCATCTGTAGAGATCGTCAAGAGCACCAAATTTCTTGGTGTTCATCTACTGTAGCAGAGAACTTCACCTGGTCACTCAACTTCAGCTCCATCACCAAGAAAGCCCAGCAGCATCTCTACCTCTTACAAAGGCAGAGAAAAGCCCATCTTCCTGTGATTTCTGATTACGTTTTACAGAGGGCCCATTGAGAGCATCCTGAGCAGCTGCATGACTGTCTGGTTTGGGAACTGCACCATCTTGGATTGCAAGACCCAGCAGCAGATAGTGAGGACAGCTGAGAAGATCATTGGAGTCTCTCTTCCCTCTATCATGGACACTTACGCCACATGGACACTAAAGCCAACAGCATTGTCGATGACCCCACACAACCCTCACACACACTCTTCACCCTCCTGCCATCTGGAAAAAGGTACCGAAGCATCCGGACCCTCACGACCAGACTGTGCAACAGTTTCTTTCCACAAGCCATTAGACTCCTTAAAAACTGAACTGAACTGTACTGAGCACAACACACACTTGCAGATAAACTGTTTGGACTGCACAGACCTACACCAAAGACACACTGATTGAATTGGCACTGTTTTTGTTTATTGTCTTGTGTATTGTCTTTTTTGTGATCTCTTGTATTTTTTGTTTGCATTGTCTTTGTGTGATGCACTTTATGTGGCTAGGACATCTTACTAAGTCCTTAGCTCTGTATTTGTTTTATGTAGCACCCTGGTCCTGGCGAAACATTGCCTCATTTCACTGTGTACTGCAACAGCTATATATGGTTGAAATGAAAATAAAAACTTCTTGACGTGACTTGACTACACCCACTATTCTCTAAATCTGTACATTGACCACACCAACTATTCTTCAATGTATGCATTGACCACACCCACTATTCTTTAAATGTGCACACTGACCACACCTACTATTCCCTAATGTATACATTGACCACACCCACTATTCTCCAATGTATACAGTGACCACACCCACTATTAATTTATCCATCAACCACACCCACTGTTTTACAACTTTGTGAAGACCAACACCTCCATGTCAGTTCATTTTAAATTTTACTTGTATGTATGTATTGTATGATACATGTATTACATGTATCCTCTGTTGTCAAAAAAATCTGCACTTTTTAAGTTAATTTTTAAATTAAATTAATATTTCATTCAATAAATAAGCGTAAGCGTGCTATTAATTACTCACACTGTAATACTAAAATTGCAGGAATTTACTGGTGTCTATGTGGCCTCACACACACACACACACACACACACACACACACACACACACACACACACACACACACACACACACACCTGCTTATGTACAGTCAAGTCCAAAAGCTTGAGTCCAAATCCAGCTTTTGGTTGTGTGAGACCTCCATGAAATTGGAGTGTGAATATTTGGTTTCCTTCAATTATGTTTTCAGTTCACACACCCAACCACCCACCCACCCACCCACACACACACACACACACACACACACACACACACACACTCTCTCTCTCTCTCTCAAACTAAAACGGTTTTGATTAGTGGCTTTATAAGAACAGCTATAGACGTGATGTCATGCAACAATAAAAATAGAATCTATATGTTTTAATAAATGAATTTGTTGTTTGTTGCCTTTTTTCTCTTCTGCCGTAAATTTAGATAGCAGTCACTTACTGTGGAAATTCTAGATAAAAATTCCTCTTGGTAAAAATTACTTCCTCTTGGTAATTTGAACTAGCAGTAGCTTTCTGTGGTAACTTAATTTCTGTAGAAACATGAGCTAGCAGTCACTTCCTGTGGTAACTTAACTAGCAGTCACTTCCTGTGGTAACTTTAACTAGCAGTCCATTCCTGTGGTAACTTAACTAGCAGTCACTTCCTGTGATAACTTAAACTAGCAGTCACTTCCTGTGGTAACTTTAACTAGCAGTCACTTCCTGTGGTAACTTTAACTAGCAGTCCATTCCTGTGGTAACTTAACTAGCAGTCACTTCCTGTGATAACTTAAACTAGCAGTCACTTCCTGTGGTAACTTTAACTAGCAGTCACTTCCTGTGGTAACTTAAACTAGCAGTCACTTCCTGTGGTAACTTTAACTAGAAGTCACTTCCTGTGGTAACTTTAACTAGAAGTCACTTCCTGTGGTAACTTTAACTAGCAGTCACTTCCTGTGGTAACTTTAACTAGCAGTCACTTCCTGTGGTAACTTAAGCTAGCAGTCCATTCCTGTGGTAACTTAAGCTAGCAGTCCATTCCTGTGGTAACTTTAACTAGCAGTCACTTCCTGTGGTAACTTTAACTAGAAGTCACTTCCTGTGGTAACTTTAACTAGCAGTCACTTCCTGTGGTAACTTTAACTAGCAGTCACTTCCTGTGGTAACTTTAACTAGCAGTCACTTCCTGTGGTAACTTAAGCTAGCAGTCCATTCCTGTGGTAACTTAAGCTAGCAGTCCATTCCTGTGGTAACTTTAACTAGCAGTCACTTCCTGTGGTAACTTTAACTAGAAGTCACTTCCTGTGGTAACTTTAACTAGCAGTCACTTCCTGTGGTAACTTTAACTAGCAGTCACTTCCTGTGGTAACTTAAACTAGCAGTCACTTCCTGTGGTAACTTTAACTAGCAGTCACTTCCTGTGGTAACTTTAACTAGCAGTCCATTCCTGTGGTAGCTTAAACTAGCAGTCACTTCCTGTGGTAACTTTAACTAGCAGTCACTTCCTGTGGTAACTTAAGCTAGCAGTCCATTCCTGTGGTAACTTAAGCTAGCAGTCCATTCCTGTGGTAACTTAAGCTAGCAGTCCATTCCTGTGGTAACTTTAACTAGCAGTCACTTCCTGTGGTAACTTAAGCTAGCAGTCCATTCCTGTGGTAACTTTAACTAGCAGTCACTTCCTGTGGTAACTTAAGCTAGCAGTCCATTCCTGTGGTAACTTTAACTAGCAGTCACTTCCTGTGGTAACTTAAGCTAGCAGTCCATTCCAGTGGTAACTTAAGCTAGCAGTCCATTCCTGTGGTAACTTTAACTAGCAGTCACTTCCTGTGGTAACTTAAGCTAGCAGTCCATTCCTGTGGTAACTTTAACTAGCAGTCACTTCCTGTGGTAACTTAAGCTAGCAGTCCATTCCTGTGGTAACTTAAGCTAGCAGTCCATTCCTGTGGTAACTTTAACTAGCAGTCACTTCCTGTGGTAACTTAAGCTAGCAGTCCATTCCTGTGGTAACTTTAACTAGCAGTCACTTCCTGTGGTAACTTAAGCTAGCAGTCCATTCCTGTGGTAACTTAAGCTAGCAGTCCATTCCTGTGGTAACTTTAACTAGCAGTCCATTCCTGTGGTAGCTTAAACTAGCAGTCACTTCCTGTGGTAACTTTAACTAGCAGTCACTTCCTGTGGTAACTTAAGCTAGCAGTCCATTCCTGTGGTAACTTAAGCTAGCAGTCACTTCCTGTGGTAACTTAAGCTAGCAGTCCATTCCTGTGGTAACTTAAGCTAGCAGTCCATTCCTGTGGTAACTTAAGCTAGCAGTCCATTCCTGTGGTAACTTTAACTAGCAGTCACTTCCTAGTAACTTAAGCTAGCAGTCCATTCCTGTGGTAACTTTAACTAGCAGTCACTTCCTGTGGTAAATGTATTTAGCAGTTCAGTCATAGCCACATACAAACCACAGGAATTAAAATGTGCTCCTTTTACATGAAATGGTAGAAGGTCAGATCTCAGACTGAGCTCATACATTACACTCCTCAGATAATTCATATTAGTTAGCAATGTTGTACGTCTTAAAATTTAACCTGATAGACGGGCTAATAAAAGATGATTTTTGTTGGCTGTACTCTATATTAATGATGAGTGAGAATTTGGGAAACATTTGTTGTTGTGAAATGATGAATAAAGGAGCGAGTACAGACGTTGAGTGTGTTTTATAGATTAGTCAGAGAGGGAGGGAGAGAGAGAGAGTGTGTGTGTGTGTGTGTGTGTGGGGGGGGGGGGGGTCGGGTGTGATGAGTCCGTTCTACCTCACTGCTCTGAGCTGTTCTGTTTCATTATACAGAATGAAGAGAGAGAGAGAGAGAGAGAGAGAGAGAGAGAGCAAGAGAGGGAGAGCAAGAGAGAGAGAGAGAGAGAGAGCTGCCGAGATTAAAATCCTAATTAAAGAGTCTCTGGCAGGCAGAAGCAGAGCTGGACACAGTGGCTAGCCTCATTAGCATAGCCGTCACACAGTAGTACACACTCTCCACTCTTACGCTCTCTCCAAGTAGGCTTCATGTATGTGAATGTCCATTTCTCTCTCTCTGTTTTTCTCCCCAACTCTGTTTTCCTTCTCTCTCTCTCTCTCTCTCTCTCTCTCTCTCTCTCTCTCTCTCTGTACTCTCTGTAAAGTAAACGAAGTCAGTCACAGTGTGTAATTAAACTCTCTCGTTTGTGTAATCTGTAAAAGGCTCTTTTTGCCTCGCTGTCTAATTTTTGGCATTAATGTTATAAAAGTCTGTCAAAAGTCTGTCAAAAGTCAAGTCACTTTGATTTGATCCGAAAGCTTCTAATCTCTTCACACGTCTGCATGTTTGTGTGTTCGTTAACACTGGGCTTGTGATAAGATTCGTATAGAGCACACACACTTCTAAACAAACATTTGCATATCGGTGCAACTAATTACACTAACTAATCAAATAATCAACAAAACCTAAAGCTTCTCAGCATTATCGATTGTGAAAACCGTGTGTGTGTGTGTGTGTGTGTGTGTGTGTGTGTGTGTGTGTGTGTGTGTGTGTCTGTGTGTCTGTGTGTTAGGATCTCACTAGCGCAGCAGATTTCATGTTTAGCATTTCCAGCTAGTGATATGTGCTTGATTCATAAATATATTTCTGGTGTATTTTAAAAAGTTCCTAAGAGATTCTAAATCTGTAAAGTCTGTCAATTTTTTATTTTTTTTTTGACAAAACTATTGTAAAAGAACAGTGGCTTATGGGTTATAACAGACTTGTGGGTGGTAACATTGACTTGTGTTCTATAACAGAGACTTGTTGCTGGTAACAGCGATTTGTGGGTTATAACAGAGACTTGTTGCTGCTAACAGATAATTGTTGGTTATAACAGTGACTGTGGGTGGTAACATTGACTTGTGTTCTATAACAGAGACTTGTTGCTGGTAACAGTGATTTGTGGGTTATAACAGAGACTTGTTGCTGCTAACAGATAATTGTTGGTTATAACAGTGACTGTGGGTGGTAACATTGACATTGACTTGTGTTCTATAACAGTGATTTGTGGGTTATAGCAGTCAGCGACTTGTGGATTGTAACATTGACTTGTGGGTTATAGCAGTGAATTGTGGGTTATAGCAGTGAATTGTGGGTTATAGCAGTCAGTGACTTGTGGGGTTGCATCAGCGACTTGTGGGGTTGTAACAGTGACTTGTGTTCTATAACTGAGACTTGTTGCTGGTAACAGATAATTGTTGGTTATAACAGTGACTTGTGGGTGGTAACATTGACTTGTGTTCTACAACAGTGACTAGTGGGTTATAACAGTGATTTGTGGGTTATAGCAGTCAGCGACTTGTGGATTGTAACAGTGACTTGTGGGTAGTAACAGTGACTTGTGGCTTATAACAGTGATTTGTTGGTTGTAACAGTGACTTGTGAGTGGTAACAGTGACTTTTGCATTACAACAGTGAATTCTGACTTATAGTAGTGACTTGGTTTGTAACGGTGACTTTTGGGTGGTAATAGTGACTTGTGTTCTACAACAGTGACTTGTGGGTTATAACAGTAATTTGTGGGTTATAGCAGTCAGCGACTTGTGGATTGTAACAGTGACTTGTGGGTTATATCAGTGACCTTTGGGTGGTAACAGTGACTTGTGGGTTATAACAGTGACTTGTGAGTGGTAGCAGTGACTTTTGCATTACAACAGTGAATTCTGACTTATAGTAGTGACTTGTGGGTTTGTAACGGTGACTTTTGGGTTGTAACAGTGACTTGTGGGTTATAACAGTGATTTGTGGGTTATAACAGTGATTTGTGGGTTATAGCATTCAGCGACTTGTGAATTGTAACAGTGACTTGTGGATTGTAACAGTGACTTTTGGGTTATAACAGTGACTTGTGGATTGTAACAGTAACTTGTGGGTTATAACAGTGACTTGTGGGTTATAACAGTGACTTGTTGGTTGTAATAGTCACTTATTGGTTGTAACAGTGACATGTGTTCTATAATAGCTACTTGTAGATTGTAACAGTGACTTGTGGGTTATAGCAGTCAGAGACTTGTGGGTTATAGCAGTCAGTGACTTGTGGGTAACAGTGACTTGTGGATGGTAACAGTGACTTGTGCATTATAACAGTGACATATTGCTTCCTTTGGAGCACAAACAGAGGCAGAGGTACAAGGCGTTTAGAATCATCGGGAGCGCCCCGTAATCCCATGTGGAATTATTCGTGTATCAGGGAAATGAAAGGCGAGATGACAGGAAGTCATTAATGTGATTTATGCTTTAATTTCATGCTGATTTTTGTTTAAAGAAATTGCTCATGAGGAATATTCAAAACATTCACTTATTCACATTACACACAGCAATACAAAGTGACTGACTTCTCACTTATTCTCTCTCTCTCTCTCTCTCTCTCTCTCTCTCTCTCTCTCTCTCTCTCTCTCTCTCTCTCTCTCTCTCTCTCTCTCTCTCTCTGCAGCTGAGCAAAAAGGCCAGTTGGAGAAGGAAAGCGGTGTGAAGATTTTAGAAGCTGGACTGAGTGATGTAAGTCTGGAGAAACTCTTCTCCCTTTATCCTCCTCTTCCTCTGTCATATATAATGACATGCTGCCTTCCCAGCATGCACCACTGCACACTTTGCAAAATGAAAAATAAAGTCCTCTCAAAAAACATTTAGCCAAATATAACAATATTGTGCCAAAAAAATACCTCACGGAAAATACAGAAACCAAAGTTCTTTAATGAAATAGTTCATTTTATATCTTGGGTTATTAAAAATGTCAGATTTAATTTTAGGAAATTGTTAAATTTACAGTAAATCACAGCCGATTTTACAGATTTCTGCAGCTCACTGACTATATTTTTATTTCTAAAGTATCTCATGCGTTGATTTAAAGATATATGATGTTACACTCAAGATCTATCTCTATGCTAAAAGACTAACACATGATCTCCTTCTTTAGTTTCTCATGATGATGTAATAATCTGGCTGTAAAGCTCTAAACGTTTGTCATGTTTACGGTATGTCATAGTAAAAGTCTCAGACCAGTAAGTGTTGATGGTCTCCTTTGCTATTTCCCTACTACTACTTTTATTTTTAAATCTAGTTTCTTTATTTCTTTTATTTACATATTTTTTTCACATTTCTAGTCTACTAAGTACAAACAGGATCCGATTTTTCATGTTAAATATTATATGCAGCCCTAAACAGACAAAAAGTAGCACGACGTCGTTGATTATTTTCCTCTAACATCATGACAATGTTCAAACTCAAGTGCGTAAAGGTCTCAGGTTGCTTATTTATTTATTTATTTATTTATTTATTTATTTATTTATTTATTTAGATTTGATTTGATTCTGACTGCCGATCGAGTCGGAAATGAAAGAAGACGCAGGAGTAAACATCCGAAGGCTGTACTGAAGTGTTTTTTTTTTTTTTTTTTTTTTTCCTTTTCGTCTTTTCTCGGGTCAGGACAGAATACGGAGCGCTAAAAGGATTAAATCTAAAATAAGATACGGATTTGAACATGAGACGCTTTTCCATGTGAATACAGCTGACATAATAACCGAGTGTGCGTGTGTGTGTGTGTGTGTGTGTGTGTGTGTGTGTGAGAGAGAGAGAGAGAGAGAGAGAGAGAGAGAGAGAGAGAGAGATTGTCATTAAATGGTGCTAAGCTGCCGTGTGAGACACTGATTCAAAACTCTGTCTACTCTGGCAACCTGCCAAATGCTCTGTCAATCAAATTGTTACCAAAGAAAGAGAAGGACAGAGAGAGAGAGTGAGTGAGTGAGTGAGTGTGTGTGTGTGTGTGTGTGTGTGTGTGTGTGTGAGAGAGAGAGAGAGAGAGAGACAGAAAGGCAGACTGAAAAAAATAAATTTTTACAGATGACTGTACAGTAGCAGAATGTAAACTTTCACACACACACACACACACACACACACACACACACACACACACACACACACACACACACACACACTGTGTATCTGTAGCAATGTGTTGGAGATAGCTGATGTACAGTATGTGGAGCTGAGACGATCCTGATGTGATTTAACACCGGATCAGTTCAGCTTCTTCACCCCAGCACACTTCCTGTCTTCACTGTCAGCACCTCGTCCTTGATTAGTTTTCTCTAACACCACGTCCTCGCCGTCTTCAGTCGATTTATTCCGCGTCAAAGACGCTCGGACTTTCTGTACAAGGAACCGCAACCTTTTCTTAATCAGTCACAGACGTGTCTTTATAAAGTCCCTGTCACATATACACGTGTGTGTGCGTAGACGCTACAGACGGCTAGACGCTAGAGCACGCAGTGCGTAGTGTGGAGCGTGGCATTTGGGATACGGCTGTCAATCTGTGCTGAAATGATAGGAATAACCCATGAAGAGTAAACGTGTTGCCTTCGTGTATCTGTTACAACTTCCTGATTTAGTGTTTCACACGTTTCTGCACTTCCTCCGGCAGTGACACGGCTCATCTCTCTGAGGCAGAGAAAATCAGCAGCTCTGATTCTGATTAGTCAGATCTGATTCGGTTTATATTTATATATAAAGAGAGGGAGAGAGAGAGAGAGAGAGAGAAGACGAGGCTTTGCCGCTTCACGCTCGTCGTATCTACGGCTTCGGTTTTTAATCTCTGCATCCCCTCTGTTCCGTCCTTGTTCCCCGACTCTCTATTGTGCGAAAAAAACCCCATTAATAGTCATTTGTCGAGAATTAGCGGCTAATACAGCTCGCGTTCAAGATTAGTGCGACCTCGCTTTGTCACCGCTTTGTTTTCGAGATCCACTTCAGGGACGTCGCCATGCCGACATGCCGCAAACATGGCGGCGACGGCGAGATTGGTAGAAATGCAAAAAAAAAACAAAAAACAATGAAGAGACGGAAACAAAAGAGTATTTTTTTTGAAGTGTGAGCGGCGGCGGCGGCCATCTTGGGCCGAGACAATAACAGGATTATCTCAAGTGCTGTCGCTGTGTGAGGGGACATAATGCTGGCGTTAATATTCATAAAGAAATTAAGTGGTGTGTGTGTGTGTGTGTGTGTGTGTGTGTGTATGTTGCGATGTGGTGAAAAGCGGGGGAAGCGGAGCGTACATTCACGCTGATAAATATTCATGGCGGCCTCTCAGCAGAGGTGAGAATGTAATCAAGTACGGGATTGATGCGTCCTGAGCCTCCATGAACCCGCGCTAACGCAGACGCACGATAAAAAATAAAACGTGAGCGCAAAACCGCTCTGTGTGTTTATGTCTATGAGTGTGTGCGTGCGTGTGTGTGTGTGTGTGTGTGTGTGAGAGAGAGAAATCTATCTGTGTGGTTTTATTCCACACTCATGCATTTATATATTCGTATTTATTTAACCTAAGCAATATTTTTCATGCTGCTGTTGAAAAATAAGTGATCAGGTGTGAAGGGGCGGAGTCACCATTCTCAGGTCGATGCTGATTCGTTTCCTTTAACAGCAACTCTTTTTTTCCTCCGCAGGAAGCGATATACATACGAACAAAATTAGACAACGAGTCCTTTTTATCCGTTTCAAGTTACTTTTAGTGTTTTGTGTTACGAGATATTTGTTTTAGTTTATGAACTAAATATCTTGTATCTGTTGCTTTCGAGCTGTCGCTATAGAAACCATAACAAGCTCATGAGAGTAAAGCTGAGCTGCAGTTCTGGAAAACTAATCAATGTTTGCTAAAGCTCACTTCGGGAAGCTAGCACGGCCCCGTGCATGTGGAAGGTTTGGGTTGTGTTTTACATTATGCTGTTCTAATGATCGTGTTCATGGTGACAGATGTGAGGGATTATTTTTTACCTTTTTTTTTATTATTATTATTTGTTCCTTTCCGCTCGTTTTCTCTCACACCGTCTTCACCTCCTGGAGTCATTTGCGGCGCGCTAGCCTTCTGAAGTTTGCTCCGTTTTGTCTGTAATTAGCCATAATCATTCGCTCTCAGCGGGAGACGAGGGGGTTGTAGGGTGAGAGAAAGAGAGATGTGGAGGTGTGTGTACTAGTGTGAGAGTGGTCGGATACACACACACATACACACACACACACACACACACACACACACACACACACACACACACACACACACACACACACACACACACTGTGAACTGGGTACAGAAGGCTCTTAGTGGATGCTCTTAGCTGTTGAAGAACAGTGTTGCTGCAGTACAGTGTGATAAAATCTAAAGCATTTTACATGAACCTCATACTTTAGTGTGTGTGTGTGTGTGTGTGTGTGTGTGTGTGTGTGTGTCATTGTGTCATTCTAGCTTAAAAGATTTCTTTCTTTCTTTATTTTGCTCTTCTAAGTATAAGCAATCAGAAAAGAACTGATAATGACAAGAAAGGGAAGATGAGAAAAGAGATATGAAGAGAAGAGGAAAGAGAGATTGACTGATGGGAAATAAGAACAAAGGGAAACACAATGACAGTAAATGAGATGGAGAACTAGAAGGAGTGCGGGGGGAGACAGACAGATGAAGGAGAGACAGAGGGATAAAGAAGAGATGTTGAAATGGTGGAGTGAGGAAGGAGGGATGGACAGACAAAGGACAGCAGGAAAACAGGTGGAGAGATGGAGAAAAGGAGGAGAACTGATGGAGTAGAAATGGAGAAGTGGAGGAGAGACGGATGATGGAGAAGAGATCGAGAGACGGATAAGAGACGAAGAAGAAGAGGTGGAGGAGATATGGAGAAGTGGAGGAGAGACGATGTTGAAGAGATGAAGAAGTGGAGAGAGAGAGAGTGAGAGAGAGAGAGAGAGAGAAGAGAGAGATAGATAGATAGAGAGAGAGAGAAGAGAGAGAGAGATAGATAGAGAGAGAGAGAGAGATAGATAGAGAGAGAGAGAGATAGAGAGAGAGAAGAGAGAGATAGATAGAGAGATAGAGAGAGAGAAAGAGAGAGAAAGAGAGAGAGAGAGGGTGAGAGAGCTCTCTGGAAGGACTCGACCTTTACTCCCCCGAGGTTGTGATGTCATTATGCACCTGTTGTTTTGGCACCGCCTCCTCAACCACCTGTGTGTATCAGCTGGCTCAGTGTTTCCATGGTAACAGCCATGTAAGCTGTGATGGAGGGTCTTCATGCTGTTGCAATTCCTCAACACACTCGAGCAGAGAGCTCTCTCTTAAATCTGTTCAGGCATTTCTTTACTATTCCTTTTGCATTTCATCTTATTTCTGTTTAAAAGTTTGTAAATATTTGTTGTAAATGAACCGTTACTATAGAAACGGTCAGGTATTTACACGAGCGTTTATTATTAATAAACCAGTGATTCGTAGCTGCAGAAGCTGTCAGAAGCGCTGCTAGTCGATTAGACCCGAGTGCAAAGCCAAAAAAATGCAATTAGCATCAAAGCAGAAAGCAAAGTGCGGTTTAACAAGAAGAGTTGCTGTAGCAGATCTGCAGTGCGAGGTGACATGTGCTATGCTGTGCTATTGTCAGTCCCATGAGTCCAGAGACATGCATTAATGTAAGCCAGACAGAACAGCACAGCTGAACGTTCTAGGTGCAAAACGGATCAGTGGTAAGTAGATCCAGAGACGTGAGTGGAATTCAAAAACACAACTGTATGAATAAATGTGCAAGGTGCAAGGTAAAGGATGTACAACTCTCAGCAAAAGGAGTTTAGTCAATGTGCAGTGGAGCTGGAGGAAGGGGAATTTTACCCCTTTTACACCAAAAGGAGCCGGGTGCTGGATCAGAGCTACTGTAGCGCTGGTGCTGGTTCAAAGTTGGTTCCACTGGCAAACCTTCTAAGAACCGGTTTGCCTTTCCATCGGTTAGAGAGCCGTCACAGAGCCGAGTGTGATGTCACTGTATACGTGTCACGTTACACAGCAACGTTAGTGCAGCAGCGGCAAACACAAACACATCAATAACAATGGCGGATCTTGCTTTACTGTTAATGCTCATGGCTTGTGAACCTACATTAACATCCAAATGCGGCGAATCGGACGTGTACGTGCAGCTCCGTGTAATCTGTATAAACGGAGGTTGTAATCGATAAAGTACATAACGTTATTTTATCATTAGCACAGAAAAAATTTAGCTTTAGCATGTAGCTACCTACTATCATGTGTGCTGATAATGTATCATATCGCAGTAAAGTAAAAGTGTATTAAACATTAGTATACTTAAGGTACATTAACAAATGCACTAACAGTAGCCCCGCCCACAGCCCCTGACACAAGAGGTTCTTAAATCTAGACCAGCAATGTTTTGGTGCTACTTAAGAACCACTTTTCCTGGTTCAGAGCCGGTGCTAAATTAGGCTCCGAACCAGCACTCAAACTGCCTCGGTGGAAAAGGGGCATTAGAAACCTTTTAAGGAACTTCTTCTGTAGCCGGCTTTTACGGCAGTGAAGGCCACTGTAGGACTTCCAGGAAAGGAGAAGAGTCAGTATTCCCTGGTCCACAAAGTATAGTAACCTTTGATCTGTTGAGTGTTTTTCACCCCAGCTTAAATCAGATGTTGAACCTGATCAGATTTTGACTTCAACGTGTTTAGGGACTGTTTGTTGTTGTCTCATCACATCATCAGGACCTGGTGAAGGACCTCCTTCCTTTGCCACTGATCAGGCTTATGTTGTGTTCGTAATGTCACCCTTCAACTCAACATCAGTTCACTGCAGTTGAGGGTGTAGCTCCTTGCTCAAGGGCTCAACAGTGGCCATTTGTGAGTCTGGGGATCCGAACTCACAAGCTTCAAATCAGTCATCCGACATCTTAACCACTGGGATCTTGTTGCAACTTTTGAGCTTTATAAATGGAGAATGAACAGATACACTGTCATGGGTGAAAAGGGTGTAGAGTAAAGGACTAATGCAGGTGTTTAGGGAGGAGCAGGATGGAGGAGGTGTGGCCCTTCTCATTGTGACCATAGAATATATTTCAGACAAGGAGGCATCATCGATTCAGGGAGAGTCTTGAGTAGTTTGTAGTCTGGGAGTGTTTGGATGTCCTGCCACCTTTGTCAGGGGTCAGTATGAATACCATTCATGATTCTCCTGTCTCAGGTTGTTCCTGGATGAGCTTTAGGCTTCCTGGTCTCCATCATCTCATACGTTCAGTAGGAGGCAGATCTGTAAGTTCATCTTGACATCTGAAAGAGAAATGCTTTAGTTCTGTTACAGAAAGTGACTGTCGACAGATCGACTACCTGTGCGCAATACGAATCAGCACCTTCTGCCCAATCAGAATTATATTTAGATCATAACGATTTACAGAAGAGCATCTTTAACACTTTCTCCTCCATACATGACCTCGGTAGACTTCATACAGCTCGTTATCCTGCGGGTGGAAACGAAATTGGGTTTATTTCCTTTTCACACCTGCCTTTTTCTTTGACAACAGTGGCCAGTTGTGTGTAAATACACGACCTTATTATCACATTTTACCGATATCACCTAGCAACTTAAAATAGATCGTATGCTGTGTTGTTTAATTACAGGAAGTGTAAGCGCAACAGGAAGTGCAGCAATGCTTATCGGTTGCGTTATTTTAACACGTCCGGACGTGCTTCATTTCGTCCGTTTTAAATTGTTTGCACCGACTCCGTGCCTCTTCAACTTTTCCTGACATCACCTGTGTGGTTGTTAATTTCACAACTTTACATCATCACTGCACTCGTTTTCCCTCACAGCTTTTTTTTTTTTTTTTTTTTTTAAGGCGAGACGCTAAGTAGCGTATCTAGGAAAGGTGTGTAACTTGTGAGACTTGTGGGAAACGCTGCTGGTGCGATGTTTAAATGATCGTTCTTCACAAGATCTTCACGAGTATTCTGGGGAAAAAAAGAAAATAAACACAAGCGGGGACATTTGCGTAGTGAAAATACTACGGAAGCTTACATTTATTCATCGGCTCTGTCGTTGTTCTTTCGTGTCGAGTCTTTTTCTCTCAGTGGCTTTCTCAGCCTTCACGCATTCTCTTCATGTTCTCGGGGGTTCCTTCCTGGTTCCTCTGGTTTCTTATTACTAACTACACAACATGTATAGTACTGTGCAAAAGTTTTAGGCAGGTGTGAAAAAAATGCTGTAAACAAAGAACGCTTTCAAAAATGGAAGAGGTAAACATTTATTTTAAATGTTAAATCATAAAATGCAGTGAATGAACTAAAGAGAAATCTAAATCAAAACAATTTTTGCTGTGACCAGCCTTTGCCTTCAAAACAGCAGCAATACTTCTAGGTACACTTGCACACAGTTATTGAAGGAACTCGGCCGGTAGGTCGTTCCAGACATCTCGGAGAACTAACCACAGATCTTCTGTGGATGTCGGCTTTCTCACATCCTTCCGTCTCTTCATGTGATCCCAGACACACTGGATGATGTCGAGATCAGGGCTCTGTGGTTGTCGTGCCATCGCTTCATGCCGGTTTGAAGGCAAAAAACAATAACGCCAAATATTGATCCGATTTCGATTTATTTCTTTAGTTTGCTTACTTTGCGTTTTGTAAATTGACAGAAATAAACACTCGTTATTTATATTTCTGAAAGCGTTCTTTGTTTACAGCATTTTTTCACACCTGCCTAAAACTTTTGCACGGTACTGTGCATTAACAGTAAAAAGTCTTCACAGTAAACAGAGGAAAATGATTGTCTTACTGCTGGATTTCTCAGTGATTTTCTCAGTGACTGTTGTTTTCTGTTTATTGTCCAAAATCCATGTAACACATCAGTTCAAATAGTTTCTGGTTTATTATATACACACTTTTTGGCTGTTACACTAGCTTCATCTGATTATTCATTTTCTTTCCTTTTTGTTTTCTTTTATTTTGTATCCATTAATTTTAGAACTGTTTTGTATTTTTTTCTCTTTTTTTCTTGTTTAATTTGTTCCTTTATTGTCCATTATTCCAAAAAATGTAAATAAATTGTAAAATAATAATTTGTATTAATAACATCTGTATCTGAAGCCTTCTTAAAAGTCACTTCCTGTATTTTTTAATGTATTATTATTATTATTATTATTATTATTATTATTATTATTATTATTATTATTATTATTATTATTATTTTAGGTTTTAGGGGCAAAATAGAGGAATTATCTTATTACAGATAATTTATTTATTTATATTTTTAATGATTTTATTTGTATCTAGCTTTCATAAACTATTTTTTTCCCTGTAATTTCTGTAAAGCAGCTTTTCCAGAACATTTTCTTGTTCATAAACACGTGTTCCTTTAGATTCATAGATATCTAACGATAAAAAATGTTTCTCAAACCTTTACAGTATAACATAATTATAAATACGTCAGATTCATTTCTGCCTGAACTCATAAGTAATTCACACAGGTTTGTATATGTGTCTCTTTGTGTGTGTGTGTCTGTGTGTGTGTGTGTGTGTGTGTGTGTGTGTGTGTGTGTGTGTGTGTGTGTGTGTGTGTGTGTGTGTGTGTGTGTGTGTGTGTGTGTGTGTGTGAGATAACATTGATGTATAGAAAGTGAGTGTTAGTGGTAAGGTTAGCCTGAGGGTCAAGGCTAGCTAAGAATGCTTTATTTGTAACTTTAATCACACAAAATTCAGTGATATTTCTCAGTATTTTTAAGAAGGTTCTCACACTTTACACACACACACACACACACACACACACATACACACACACACACACACACACACACACACACACACACACCACGTTAATGTGAGTGTATGAAATGTCCTCTAAAATGTTGATCAGCATGTCCTGAAAAAACAGTACAAGATGATTTTGTCTGAATGGAATGACAAACGTTATTCATCGCTTAAAAAACTGCGTCATTAGAGGGTAAAAAAAAAACCCCAAAAACTCGTCTTTTCTTCTTCTCTCGCATTCTTGCGTTACATTAACTCATTTTATTGTGCGGTTTTCATAAAAATGTCAATTCATGTAGTTTATTTAAAAACAATAATAATAAAAATATATATATATATTCCATGATTTCCAGTTTCAATTGTGGGTCGGTTGGAGGGTGTTTTTATTTATTTATTTATTTATTTATTTATTTATTTATTTATTTATTTATTTATTTATTTAAAAAGCCTGTTCCTGTCATGTAATGTGAGTTGAGAGAGAAATCAGGTTAGACTGACGTCGTTTTCTCCTTCATCACTTCCTCACACCTGACCTACCAACATTACCTCCATTACTTACTTCAGGAATTCTGAGTCCACGTTTTGCTGCAACACGATGACGGTTTTATAGATGAACAGCTCAGTGTTTATTAAAGAGAGTGGAATATAAAGTGAAGTGTCCGCATTGGTGTAACATCTGTGCTTCCCCGAGTTCATCGGCTTCGTATCTTACATGACGGATCGATCGGAAGATAATCCACCGAGACGCTGGGCGAAGCTACAAACACCAGGTTTCCGTCTGGCGTTATTGTCCCGCTAATAGCATTTGTGATATAAGACGAACGCAGAGCTCGCTCCACGTTCAGCACAATTCTGGAGCGCCGTTTTGCTAGATTTCGAGTTCTCTTTGTTTTCTTAGCAACAAGTGTTAATGAGTTATTGTGCATTAATCACATTTCCATGATAGCAAAGTTGAGAATCCCACGCTGTTGGGCACGTCCACGTCCTAAATCCTAATTTATCTCTTGTTTCTTTTCACTTCACACCCACATACTGCACTTTGCAAAGTCAGGAGTGTGTATTAAATCCAAAAAAGTGAGCGTCAACTAAAACTTTGACCAACATTAAAAAAAACAAAACAAAATACATTGCACTGTATCCTGGACCAGATCTGCCAAGAGGTTTGGCATCTGAAGGTTTCTTATTTTTATTCTAACAGCAAATGTGTGATGAATTAGACCTACATTTAGCATGAAGCTAAACTGGTAGCTATACACACACAGTATCCCTTAAATTAGCTTCATAGCTCCAGTAAAGAAATAAAACAGACATTTTGTAAGAACTGTTTTTAGGGGTTTACATCTCTTTGCCGTTTCTCTAACTGGTGTTAGTGGTAGTGTTGGGTTAGTACTAGGTCTGCCTCGGGGGTTTCCTCTGGGTTCTCTGGTTTCCTTCTCTAGTCCAATGGCCGGTACTAAAGTCTGATTGGCTCTGACATGTCTGTAGTGTGTTTTTGTTCTGTTTGAATGGTGTCCAGGGTGTCCCCTGTCTGTTCCTCAAGTCCAGGCAACCCTGTGTAGTATAGTCACTCCACAAAATGGACACGTTCGACTATTCTTCCACACTTTACTCTGAAATGTCTGCTACATGTTCGGTAAATTAAGCCTCCTCTAACCCAAAGGATTTTCCAACCCCACATTATGATCTAAAGGACTCTAGTGGAAAACCGAACGATTCCTGGGTTACCTCAGCGATGGTTCTGTTATAATTTCTCAGTTTAACTCCTGTGGCTCAACCTTTAGAAGAGAATAAACACCACCACACCCTGCGTTCACACTTCCTCTTCCTGACGAGACGAACCAGCTCAGACTGCCGGTACAGTACCATGCGTGGGCATGTGAGAAAAGAGAGAAAGAGAGAGAGAGGATTGGGGGGGTCTTGTGATAAAGACTTCAGCAGTATGATCGGCACTTCCTAACGAGCGCGGCCTGATCTGTCGGATTTAAAAGGGAGTTAAATGCCAGTTGCTGTGGCTGATCTCTGTGTGAAATGTCACCACCGAGAGACTCCTGCAGTGCCTCTCTCTCTCTCTCTCTCTCTCTCTCTCTCTCTCTCTCTCTCTCTCTCTCTCTCTCTCTCTCTCTCTCTCTCTCTCTCTATGGCTGTGGAGGAGAAGCGGACCCATGACTCGGTGACCTTTAAGCGATGCCTGACCTTTTTCATAGAGAGAAACCCACTTCTGTTTTTTTTTTTCTACTGTAAAAGCCCCGTGTTCGCCGAGAGAAACGAACTCCAGACATTTAAGAAATTCTCTCTCTCATTTTCTATTAGCATCCTCTTCCTTATCAGCTACTCTGTTTTCTTTTCTGGAAGTCTCTGCATTCGTTGTACTTCGTTTACACCTTCTTCTTCTTCTTCTTCTTCTTCTTCTTCTTCTTCTTCTTCTTCTTCTTCTTCTTCTTCTTCTCTACACATTAATGTATTGATTATTTGTGACACAACATTACAGATTCTCACTACGATAGGATCCAGGGATTAACTAGCGCACAATGCTAAGTCTATACAACCATACAGACTATTTATGTAGTAATGGTTAATGTTGATACGTCTGATTATTTGGTTATGTTTACACAGTCGTTACACCTCAACATTGTCCCTTTAAAGCTAAATAGACAGCTAAATTATTAGCCTCAGTTAGATAGCAGCACAGTTCTCCCAAAATGATCTAGCTCAGCTTGCTACATATACACAAGCTGTAGTCATTAATTAACATGGCTTGAGGGACTATAAAGGAACAATGTACACGTGTGGTGAAGACAGAAACCATACAAACCCATCGGGGACATTTACATTTCTATGAATTATGTTTGTAAATGTATGTCAGTTTTATTATAGCCACATTAACACGCTGTAGTCTGTATACGACAGTGATTTTTACTTGGCTTATTTCAGCTGATTCATGTATCGTGGCCATTTCTGCAAGTCTGAGTGTAATCAGTCACACAAAAGGTCTGATCAGTGACTGAATTGCCTGCAGAGCTCCGACTCGGTCCCGAAAAAAGATGCAGCGAGGGCGAGTTACGCACAAAAGAGCTCTTTGAACTCCATCATCATAGCATAATCATTTACACTGACTCATTTGAGTGGATGCGTCTGTATAAAGCGGTGAGACAGGTGAAGGCTGAATGCTATTAGAGCTTAGAGTTTAGAGCAGATCCTGATGTCCGGCTCTAACTCGGTTCTCGAGTATGAACTTCAAATTTTCTGGTCATTAAAGTGTTCGAAACGTTCAAGCGTTCCCTCCACTCTAAAGACTCATTAAAACTAAGCCTAGCCAAATGATTCACTCACACAGATGACTCATTAAAACAAATGACTTTAAAAAAAGAAAAAAAAAAGTCAAATGACATCAAAATTATTAAAACCAAAACAAATCCATCCAATTGAGTTAACCCAACTCGAAAAACTCTAATGAATCAAAATCTCAAAAATAAATAAATAAATGAGATTTTGATTCATTAGAGTTAACCCAACTCGAAAAACTCTAATGAATCAAAATCTCAAAATAAATAAATGAGATTTTGATTCACTAGAGTTAACCCAACTCGAAAAACTCTAATGAATCAAAATCTCAAAAATAAATAAATAAATGAGATTTTGATTCACTAAAGTTAACCCACTCGAAAAACTCTAATGATTCAAAATCTCATAAATAAATAAATAAATAAATAAATAAATAAATAAATAAATAAATAAATGATATTTTGATTCATTAGAGTTAACCCAACTCGAAAAACTCTAATGAATCGAAATCTCAAAAATAAATAAATAAATAAATGATATTTTGATTCATTAGAGTTAACCCAACTCGAAAAACTCTAATGAATCAAAATCTCAAAAATAAATAAATAAATAAATGAGATTTTGATTCATTAGAGTTAACCCACTCGAAAAACTCTAATGAATCAAAATCTCAAAAATAAATAAATAAATAAATGAATAAAATCCATAAAAAACTCACTAACTTTTACCAAATGACTCATTATACTAATACAACTAAGCAAAGCCTAAAACAGGTACTAATAAATGACTCAGTAACCCATACCAAATGATTCACTTCAATCAAACGGTTCATTAAGACTAAAACAAACCCAGTAAAATGATTTACAGAAACCAGCTAAATTGTTTCGTATCCATAACCAAATAATCCACTAACACCTGACAAATAATTTAGCAACCTAATATATAATACTTTAATTACTAACTCCGGCCGAACTGCTCTCTAAAATTCAAGACTAAACGATCACTGTCCTCAAACAAATCCTTTTGAAATCCAAACCAAATTAATCACTGACACCAGCCAAATGATTCACCAGCTGGGCTAAATGAATCATTGGCATCAACCATATGATTCACCAGTCTAAACCAAATGATTCACTGCCTCCATGACCAGAGAAATAGAGAGACAGAAAGCGAGAGAGAGAGGGAGAGAGAGAGAGAGAGAGAGAGAGAGAGAGAGAGAGAGAGAGAGAGAGAGAGAGAGAGAGAGTCTTTGGGGAACAGGTTGGTGGTCTCAGCTGGACAGCAGACTGTTTTAAATGTCATTCAGGCAGGGAGTCGAAACACCACTGCCTTTCCACATCAGACAGGAGGAGAAGAGAAACATTGAACTACTTCATCAGAAAAGAGGAAAATAGAAGAGAGAGAAAAAAATGAGAAAATAATGCAGAGGACAAGGAGAGAGAAAAGATACGGAGGTGAGAAAGGTGGATGAGACGGAATATGGAATGAAAGACTGACAGAAAAGAACAGAAGGAGGATGAAGGAGGTGGAAAAAAGGAGAGAGGAAAATGAGCAAAAGAAAGAATTAAGCTATGTTATTAGCAGCTGAAAAACAACCTCAGAAAGTAAATGAATTGTGTGAAAATAACATGTAAAGGTAAATGAATCATGTGGTGAGTCGTTAAAATAAATGAATCACGAAGAAAGAAAATTCACAAAATGAATCATTTGAGGAATCACAAATTAAAATAAATGAAACTTGAAGTAAATAACGTGTAAATTATCGAATCCTGTGAGGAATTATGGAAAAATAAAGGAATAATATGAGGAATCATGTGATAATAAAATTTTAAAAAATCTATACGGAATCATGCAAAAATAAATTAATCAGGAATCACATGTTAAAGAAAAGGAATCATATTTCTCTATTTTATTAACAATACGTGTGTGTGTGTGTGTGTGTGTGTGTGTGTGTGTGTGTGTTTGTGTGTGTGTGTGCGTGCATGTTTTGTGCCACAAGCAAAATCTTCTTCCGGATCTTTCCACTCTCATTTATTTTAATTGGGCGTGCATTAAACTGCTCCTTCCTCACTCTTGATGAGAAAATCGCTCGTCCTTTGGACTCTCGTACTTTTGCAGATCATTTTGACGCTTTTTGTTTTAACCTTTCTGTGCGGTTTTCTCGAGATTGCCGGACAGGGGTGTTAGGTTTCTGTCTTTTTATTTATTTTTTTTACTTGTTTATTTTTTTGTCCGGTTGGAGGCTGAAATGGATTTGTGAAGGAGGAGGTAATTATGCAAGATGAAGTTAAAAGGATGCATTATCGCTGCATTATCTCAACAGTGTTATTGTTTTAACACTGTAATTATGGTAGCTTAGAGAGCGAAGCACGCCGGAGCGTGGGTTTAGTTTACTGCAGCATGTTAGCTTTACCATCAGGGATGTACATGCATTTATTTATTTATTTATTTATTTATTTATTTATTTATTTATTTATTTATTTATTTATTTATTTATTTTCCCCCTGGTTAAGACGTAATGGAACGCAAAGAAATGAAGCAGATACAATTCCACATTGAACATGTTTAAGTCTCTTCTTTAGGAGCTGAAGTGCTGCTCAGGTGGTTGAAGGTCCGTCAAGATGTTAGGAGGTGAAGTTCCTCCTCATTAATCTGGATGCGTTTCCCTGTAAACGCTCAGACAGAATGTTTCCGTGGACGTCTGAATTCGTTCTGCTGCTTTATCGTGAGTTCCGTCATTAATCGGTTAATTACTTTTTTTCAGAAGCAGTCATGCAGGCCCAAGCCATGACTCTACCGCTACCATGGTGAAACAAACTAAAGTGATCTATTTCAAAGCAAAGCAAATGATTCAGTAATTCATATCACTAGAGTGATTCACTTTAATCAAAGTACACATTGAGACTAAAACAAAATGATTCATTGATTCAGTAATTCAAATGAAAAGATTCACTCTGCGCAAAAGAGTAATTCAATCTAGAACGTACATTTCCTGAAGAAAACGTGAATGGTGCTTGCACGTGGCAAATCCCGGAGGCTAGTCAAGATGAGCGAGTGACGTCATCTGAATACTCTTGAGTTTTACTCATCGTGCTTTGATATGTCACATGTCCATGTTGTGCTAATTTTTTATTTTCATGTGACATCACGTGACATCATCAAATTACACTTGAGGAAGTTTCCCTCATTGTTGTGAGTGTTTTGATATGTCACATGTCCATGTTGTAAAACGTTTTTTGATTTTGCATATATTGTGGGCGGGGCTGCGGCACAACCGGAAGGCCAGTCGGTACACCAATTTAAACCTTTGTTCAGAGTATCACCCTAAAGGAGCTGGCCAAGTTTGGTGTAGATAGTTTGAAAGCCTGCCGAGTTATAAACCTCCAAATTTTATAATGGGAGTCTATGGGAAAAAGGCCAATTTGAGACCCGGTACCGGAAGTACCGGTACTCAGATCGCTTATAAAAGTCATAGCACGCCTCTCCTCAATGAGCCGGTCGATTTGACACGTCATTCATGTGTCTAGGACAAAAGCTGCGGGACAAGTTACGCGCCGAAGTTTTGTCCGGCACAATAATAATAAGAATGTTGCTTTGCAAGCACCATTAACTAAATAGTTTCAGTAAATGTAAATCAGACTCGTTCAAATGATTCAGTAACTCGTATCAAACGATTCACTTATTTAAACCGATAAAAAAGTAATTAAAAGTAACACAAGTCTAGACAAGTGACTCAAGCCTTACGATATTATTCGGATTCACTTCACTCCAAAGACTCTAATTAATTACAATCTCACTTAAAATAAAACTAAAACATTTCAGTAAATCTCTATCTTACAATGAAGGTTAATGAGAACGTTCCAGAAGCAGCCATCCAAAATGCCCAAGCCATGACGCTAACACCATAATGCTTCACACATGATTATGTACTGGATCAGTTCCTTCTTTTGGTCTTTCCACCACTTTGGTAGAAGTTTCTCTCCGTTCCAGAACTTTTGAACCTTACTGTTATAGACAGCTTTGCATCTTGTGGTATGGCCTCAATGTTTCTGCTCTCCAAAGGTGGGTTTTGATTCCTTCACCCTGTTTACCTGAAGAGGGACTAGCTCGGACCTGCATCATCCACTTTGGATGTTATGAGTTATGACATCTCAGCGTTAGCCATCAGCAGCAACAAAGCTTCACCTTCATTATCCTGAGGAGACACCAGGAACTGAACATCCTTGAGAGTGTGGATTGTGCTAGCGTGTCAGTGTACTGTAGGTCCAAGTATCCTCGGCTACAGTATGTTTGCTGAGAGAGGAGAGACGAGATGTTCAGATCAGATGTCGACCTTCTGTTTAGGAGACGTGAGCGTGAGCTTGACTCTGCAGCCTCGTTAGCACGGATGAACGCACAGCAGATTAGCGCTAATTAAGGAGGACAGGTCACAGCAGGCTTCTCATGCATGTTCTTCTACAGCATGGCCTGCTTTTTGTGCATTAGGGAGAGGAAGAAGGAGGAAATCCTCTCCTCTTTTCTTCCACTCTCATCTCATCTCCTCTCCCCTCATCTCCTCTCCTCTTTTCTCCTTTCTCCACTCCTCTTCTCTTCTCTTCTCTTCTCTCATCTTTTCTTCTCCTCTCCTTTTCTCTCCTCTTTTCTTCTCCTCTCCTCTCCACTCCTCTCCTCTTTTCTCCTCTTCTCTTCTCTTCTCTCCTCTCCTCTCCTCCCCTCTCCTCTCCTCTTTTCTTTTCCTCTCCTCTCCTCTCCTCTCCTCTCCTCTCTTCTTTTCCTCTGCTCTTGTCCTCAGTTATGTTTAATCAGAACACTAATGAGAATTTACTGATCAAACACTCCCCTAATTTTAAAGCAGCACACGTAACCTCCTGCTAAATCACAAGCTTCACCAAGCTCTGTCTATCTCTCTCTCTCTCTGTGTGTGTGTGTGTGTGTGTGTGTGTGTGTGTGATATGTGTCTACTTGACAAATGAAGTAAACATTATGGCAAAATTCAGAACTCGTGCCACTCGCGGCTATTTGAAACGCACGAAGCGTGTCGTTCCAGTTGCCATGACAACAGCCTCAGGATGTGATGTAACCATTGTTGCGATTTTTAGTGATTGATTTTTGTTTTTTTTGGACCCATGTTAAACAAACATGACCAAGTATAGTAGAATGCAGACAAAGTGTAAGTGTAACCAAAAGAAAACACACCCACCTTGACCCCAACCACCCCGTGTCCCACCCTGGGCCCCGCCCCCAGCTTGCCCATCCCCCCACCAGAAGCGTTCTCATTTACAACAGACTAACACAGAGAGTCGATGCAACAAAAGCACTGCTTGATATATTTTTTTTTCCACACGTCTGCAGTCTGTTTGGAGTGAATTCAGGAATAAAACGCTCTGCATCCAGCTGTTAGAGGAAAATAATCAGCACAGGAAGTGATAAGTTCCTCTAACAACACATCCCCAAGACTTTCACTCCTCCTTTTACCATATTTAATAATAAAACAATAACATTTTCTGCTTTTTGATCTGTTTATTGTTAAATTGTATTGTGTTGGATCGTCGCTAAGATGAGTATCTTCCTCGTTATGTCGCTTCAATTAAATGATTAAAATCTTTTTTTAAATAAATAAATATTTAGCAGATTTTTACAGTTCATATAAAAGTTTTATTAATATTTTTCAAATTAATTATTATTTTATTTATTTATTTATTTATTTATTTATTTATTTATTTATTTATTTATTTGCTTATTTGATATTTCAGGATTTCTCTGATAAGCAATCCTGCATTTGTTTTCTCGTGTCCTAGGCGGTCTATAGTAAGAAGTATTTGATATATTTTTTACGGCTGATTTCTGTCTGTGGAATCAGCCGAGGTTTGCTTCTGCTACCTGCTATTAGGAGCATTAAAGGTGAAGGATGTCACGCCTACACCGACTTCAACCTCAAGCCTAAAATGGAATCAATACTCAAATCATCCTAATTGAAGCTTTTACCTTCGCTCTGCATCACTTTCCCACCAGCACAGCACTGATTGAAGCTTTATAACCATAAATCACTGTAAAACCTCAGCAGCTCATGAAGTGCCTGAAACCCTACCAGACAGAAACTCTATAAATTGCTGCTCTCGCTGACCGAACGCTCTCTGACGCACGTCTGAGTTATGTTCCACCGTTCGGACATATCTGCTACTCTGCTCGGTTATTCTTTAAAGAAAAGACAAAATTAGCGCTGAGAACGTGGTGTCGTTGAAACCTGCAGCTGTCGTTGTTTTATTGTATCTCGTCTCTTGTGACAGGTGTGGAAACTAGCTGAGGTCAATAAAGTTTTTTTTTTTCTTTATCGTGTGGGTTGAGCTCTCAAACAGCGGCTGACACTCGCTCACGGCGGGAACGGTGCGCTGATGAATGGTGGCGTGGTGGTGCTGTAATTGTTGGTTTTCAGAGCGTTGGGTTTTTAACGTAATGACTTTTTTAGCGTGAGCGTGGGCACGAAACCGTAAAGTGCAGACACTTCACTTCTCTCTGCTGCTGTTTTAGCAGAGAATGGTGTTCAGCATGAACAGTGCCACTGAGAAGAGACATGACCCTAAACGCTCGAGCTCAGCCTGTAGAGGTGACGCTTAAGATTGTTCAGAATGAACCGAGCACTCGAAGGCTTCATAAAGACTGTTTTAACCACACTAGCTGTCTGTACTTAAAGATTTCAAACATGGTGTGTGAAGTATCATTTATTAGGTGTACAGTAGAATAGAAGCAGCTTTTATTATTGCCACACTTACTTTACAGCACAGTGGAACTCTTTTCTTCACAGCTTAGGAAGATGGGGTCAGAGTGCAGGGGCAGATTTGATACAGAGCGCACAAGGATAAGGGCCTTGGGCATAGGCATGGGCATGAGCTGGGCATCAGTAGTACTAGTACTCATAGTTGTAGTATTAGTACAGGTAGTGTGGAGTATTTTACTGTATTATTAATATCCATAGCAGTATTACTTAATACTTTACCATCATTATATAAATATGTTAATAGAAATATGAGCAGCAATTTGATTGCTATTACTAATAATTAGAAGCAGAAATACACACAGTGTGGAGTAGTTTACTGTATTTTTAATATATATATATATATAGTAAAATTAATATGAACAGCTGTAGTAAAATTAATATGAACAGCTGGATGTTCTGGTGTATTTGACACTGTTAGTAATGTAGGCAAGGCAAGGCAATGCAAGTTTATTTGTATAGCACATTTCATACACAGAGGTCATTCAAAGTGCTTTACATAGAAATTAGAAAACAGTTTATAAAAGAGAAAAAGAAATATATATGAAAAATAAGAAACACGATAAAATCATAACAAAAACAAATAACAATTAAAGAAAATAAATGTGATTTTAATAAAAACAGTTTAAAATATGTTAAAAAGAATAAAACATAAAAATGTATTGAGTATTACTGTTAATGGTAGAGTAGAGAAGAGTAGTGTAGAGTAGAGTAGTGTAGTGTAGTGTAGAGTAAAGTGGAGTAGAGTAGTGTAGTGTAGAGTAGTGTAGTGTAGTGTAGTGTAGAGTAGAGTAGTGTAAAGTAAAGTGGAGTAGAGTAGTGTAGTGTAGTGTACAGTATAGTAGAGTAGTACAGTGTAGAACAGTGTAGAGAGTAGAGCATTGTAGAGTAGAGTATAATAGAGTAGTGTAGAGTATTGTAGTGTGGAGTAGAGTAGAGTAGTGTAGAGTAGTGTAGAGTTGTGTAGAGTAGAGTAGTGTAGTGTAAAGTATAGTAGTGTAGAGTAGAGTTAAAGCTGTAGATGTAAAGTGATGTAGATGTAGAGTTAGTGTAGAAGATGTACTAGTGTGAAATTGTAGAGTGATGTAGTGTAGAGTTGAGTAAGTAGATGTAGAGCTAGTGTTAGAGTAGTACTAGTGTGACTAGTGTAGAGTAGAGTAGTGTAGAGTGTACTATAGTGTGACTAGTGTAGAGTAGAGTAGTGTAGAGTGTACTATAGTGTGACTAGTGTAGAGTAGTGTAGAGTAGAGTAGTGTAGAGTAGTGCAATGTAGAGTAGAGTAAAGTAAAGTGGAGTAGAGTAGTGTAGTGTAGTGTAGTGTAGAGTAGTGTAGTGTAGAGTATAGTGTAACGTGGAGTAGAGTAGTGTAGTGTGAGTAGTGTAGTGTAGAGTGTAATGTAGTGTAGTGTAAAGTAAAGTGGAGTATAGTAGTGTATTATAGAGTGTAATGTAGTGTAGTGTGAGTAGTGTAGTGTAGAGTGTAATGTAGTGTAGTGTAGTGTGAGTAGTGTAGTGTAGAATAGAGTAGAGTAGAATAAAGTGGAGTAGTGTAGTGTAGAGTAGAATAAAGTGGAGTAGTGTAGTGTAGAGTAGAATAAAGTGGAGTAGTGTAGTGTAGAGTAAAATAAAGTGGAGTAGTGTAGTGTAGAGTAGAGTAGAGTAGTGTATAGTATAGTAGAGTAGAGCAGTAATATTCACTGGATTATTAATATTAATGACATTAATAGTCATTTTACTAGGAGCGGTGATAGTGTTATTCCTGCTACTATTATTATTATCATTATTACTATCAGTAGTAGTAGCAGCTGTGATTGGCAGAACATTTCTGTTGAATATACACTGGTCTTGTTTTTGGTTCTATGAGATTCTGTGCTTTGACCCTCTGTGCTGTTCTTGTCTTCTTTACGATTCATGACTGTCTAATTTTGTTTATGTTGTTATAAATAGAGTTTATACCAGTCACACCTCAAGGTTTACACTGTAATAATTACAGCTCATAACCATCTTATTTTACAGATCACGACTGCCTAATTTAAATGTTTAGGTCATAGTAAATGTGATTACTTCATATAACCGACAGGAAACTACTTAAACTAAAGAAACTATTATGAGTTCTGTTATAACAATTGATAAAAACCTAATTCAAATAATTAAATCCATCGAAATCCATTAAAGACATAGACATCAGTGTGGTCCCAAGAATTTTTTGTCTGGGAACATTTAAGGAGACAAAACATACCACCGTTTATCTGTTCTTACAGTATGTTTGGGAGGTTAAGTAAAGGTCAAGATAAACATTTACACTACTAAAGCCGAACAAGTCACAACAAAAGTGCTTAATTCTCATTACCACTAAACCTGTGCTTACAACACAACTCATTAACATTTCTGTGCTACAGTATATAGTGTATATAGTCTGCAGGCCACATTTACAAATGTCTCTCACCACTCATGACCAGAAATGTCAGGGATTAGGGTGAAGACTCTTGGGTTCACTGGGTTCACTTGGGCTAGTAGTAATATTAGTACTGTACAAAGTAGCTGTAGTATTAGTAGTACCACTGGTAGCATTTGTAGTTCCAGATATTTTAAAGTATTACTGTATATAGATTGTGTGTGTGTGTGTGTGTGTGTGTGTGTGTGTGTGTGTGTGTGTGTGTGTGTGTGTGTGTGTGTGTGTGTGTGCCCTGCGATGGGTTGGCACTCCGTCCAAGTTGTATCCTGCCTTGGTGCCGATGACGCCTGAGATAGGCACAGGCTTCCCGTGACCCGAGAAGTTCGGATAAGCGGTAGAAAATGAGTGAGTGAGTGAGTGAGTGAGTGAGTGAGTGAGTGTAGATAGATAGATAGATAGATAGATAGATAGATAGATAGATAGATAGATAGATAGATAGATAGATACGTGATGATCCAGTGGTTAAGGCGCTGGGTTCTTGATCAGAAGGTCGGGGTTCGAGTCCACAAGCTGCTGAGCATCAACGTTGGGTCCTTGGGCAAGGTCCTTAAACTCACCTGCTCCAGGGGCGCCGTCCCTATGGCTTGACCCTGCGCTCTGACCCCATAACCTGGGATATGCGAAAACCTGGGGCAAGTCGTGGCCTAATGGTTAGAGAGTCTGACTCGTAATCCTAAGGTTGTGGGTTCGGGTCTCGGGCCGGCCACGACTGAGGTGCCCTTGAGCAAGGCACCGAACTCCCCAACT
>NC_062518.1:47163853-47173853 GCF_022655615.1 Tachysurus fulvidraco
GTGATTTTATTGAAATAAAATTGTACTAAGGGGCACGGTGGCTTAGTGGTTAACACGTACGCCTCACACCTCCAGGGTCGGGGGTTCGATTCCCGCCTCCTCCTTGTGTGTGTGGAGTTTGCATGTTCTCCCCGTGCCTCGGGGGTTTCCTCCGGGTACTCCGGTTTCCTCCCCTGGTCCAAAGACATGCATGGTAGGTTGATTGGCATTTCTGGAAAATTGTCCGTAGTGTGTGAGTGTGTGAGTGAATGAGAGTGTGTGAGTGTGCCCTGTGATGGGTTGGCACTCCGTCCAGGGTGTATGCTGCCTCGATGCCCGATGACGCCTGAGATATGCACAGGCTCCCCGTGACCCGAGAAGTTCGGATAAGCGGTAGGAGATGAATGAATGAATACATTTCTATCAGCGTTTATTTTGAACTGAATGACTGAAAAAACTTTGTATTGTATTGTAGGCGTTTGTATATTTGATTAATGGAAGGAGTCGCCAGTGTCAGAGATCGAAAAAGAGAACCAAAAAAGGGGGTTTAGAGGCAAAAGTGCATTAAGAAGTATCTAAAAAAACCTTTTCCACTCTAGAGAACCTTTTGTGCGACGGAAACAAACGTTAGACGAATGTTAAAGAACCATCCACTCAGACAGAACCATTTCCAAGCTTTTATTTATAAGGGTGAGGTGAAGAAGAGAGCGGTGCTAGCTAGAAC
Source organism: Tachysurus fulvidraco (assembly GCF_022655615.1). Lineage (NCBI taxonomy): Eukaryota > Metazoa > Chordata > Actinopteri > Siluriformes > Bagridae > Tachysurus > Tachysurus fulvidraco. Next base: position 47,164,557 of record NC_062518.1, read on the forward strand.
AGGATAAAAGGTACAAAGTGTCATAGTAATAAATGAAACACTGCTGTGGGATGAGAGGAGAAATGAAAGAGCGTGGGATGTGCTGTTAGAGGAAAATAATCAGCTTCGGTGTGTAGCAGTGACTCGGCTTCGTGCCGCTAACCTGCTGCTGATTATTTGTCTGTTACGGCGTCACACACTGAGTGTGTATTATTTACTGAAGAGGTATTCAGCAGAAGTTTCATTTTAATTATCTGTTCATTCCATTTGTGTGTAAAACAATGACATATATTGAGTCCATTACTATTAAACTGCTGAGTAAAAATAATGGCACCCGACTAACTCAGACCATTTCGATTTATAAAGAACATTCATTTTTAGAAATGTTAATTAGATCATTAACATGGAAATGTGAAGAAATTATTGATGAAAAGTGAGAAGCACACACACACACACACACACACACACACACACACACACACACACACACACACACACACACACACACACACACACACACACACACACACACAGATACATACACACACACACACAGATACACACTTGTGTAGAGTACTGCTGTGTTATATACGAGCAGAGACGGCACATGCTGAGCGGATGTGCTAAAGATGGACTTCTCACCAGATAGAGAGATGGAGAGAAATAAGGAGTGAGTGTGTGTGTGTGTGTGTTTGTGTGTGTGTGTGTGTGTGTGTGAGAGAGAGAGAGAGAGAGAGAGAGAGAGAGAGAGAGAGAGAGAGAGAGAGAGAGAAGCAGAGACTATGGTGGAAAAAAAGTGTGTGTGTGTGTGTCCATGTCCCTCTCTAATGTGCCAGCTGCAGCTGTCCTAGTGAGAGAGAGAGAGGGTGGGGGGGAGAGAGAGAGAGAGAGAGAGAGAGAGAGAGAGAGAGAGAGAGAGAGAGAGAGAGAGAGAGAGAGAGAGAGAGAGAGAGAGAGAGAGAGAGAGAGAGAGAGAGAGAGAAAGAGAGTGTAGGGGGTGAAGCTGAATAGAAAGATAAACAGAAAACCCCTCCTCACACTCGTCATCTGCATTTGACAGCCCCCTCTCTATCACAGACACCCACACACACACACACTCTCACACACACACACACACACACACACACACACACACACACACACACACACACACACACACACACACACACACACACACACACACACACACCCACCCACGCATACATATTGTCTCTCAGCTGCTTTTGTAATGTGTGTCTTTCTCTTGTTCCTGTCACACACACACACACACACACACACACACACACACACACACACACACACACACACACACACACACACACACACACACACACACACACTTATCCTTCTCTATCCTGCACTCAGCTCAGTCTAGGTAATCCCTCCATCTCGCCATCCATCTCTATGTTTCACTCTCTGTTCAGGTCAGCTGTCTCTCTCTCTCTCTCTCTCTCTCTCTCTCTCTCTCTCTCTCTCTTGCTCACTCTTTCTTGCTCCTCTTTTCTTTCCATCGATCACTCATTCATGCCGTTAATACTGATGCAATAAAGGGATGTAATAAAATGGATTAGATCACTGGTTCTCATATCCATAAACATACATCTAAAGAAATTCTGTAAAAACAGCTGCTTAAAAATAAAACAAACAAACAAACAAACAAACAAACAAACAAATAAATAATGAGTTATTACACATCGAACAGTGACGAGCAAGACAGTCACGTCAATTATGTCATGATTATTTTCTATCTTTCTTTCTTTCTTATAAATAAATAAATAAATAAATAAATAAATAAATAAATAAATAAATAAATAAATAAATAAATAAAAAATTGAGGAAAATAAGAAATGATCTGAATAGATTTTTTTTTTGCAGATTATTTTGTAATAATAATAAAAAAAAATACAGCTCTTTCCACTATCAGATTCGAGTTATTTTATTTTTTTTTTTATCTGAATTATTTAGATTATTTTTCGAATCGTTGCGGAATGATCCGATCTCCGATCTGCCGTAGCTGTGAAAGCTACCTGAGTGAAGAGTGAAGCTCTGCTGTAATTGATTGGCTCTGAACTTCAGCTTTACGGTGCTAATCCACCGACCAATCGGACGTGAGACTTCAGCTCCGATGTGCTGTACCGCGCTAACAAAAAGAAAAAGAAGGACGATTATTTATAGCTAAAAAAGCCGAGAGCGGAAGATACGTGGACTTTGTCCAAGAATCCCAGAACAAACCAGGCATCTGATTTTCTTCTAAAAGTGCATGATGGTGAACCTGCGCCAGTGAAGGGAGATTTAAAAGTAAAGGGTCGCAGCTTATCGATCCGACTTACTTCTCTTTTCTTCTCTGTAGATTTCTGTGTAGTTCTCAGCAGGAGCCCAAGACTTTTATACACTTCTGTACTACAGAAGTGAAAGCTGCAGATGTGGAAGAAGCACCATGAACAATTTACGAGACTCTCAGAAGAACCAGTTCTCGGCTGTAGGCCATCGTGTCTCTGGGGTGGTACCGGTACCTTATCTTCTGGACCTTTAATGTGGGTCCTGTGGGGACACAATGTCCTTTTAGAGAAAAGCTTTATTGGGAGAGTGTATGCACAATTCTGGGTAAATAAATAAATAAATAAAAATACTAAAGGGACAAAAAGGTGTACATTTGTGAGTATAGAGCTGAAGTGACAAGGGTACTAAAGCCCAGTGCCTTTTCTTTTCTTAAAAAAATGTATACAAATGTTGGTGTCAGAAAGTGTACAGACTCTAATCCACTCCTGACCGTAGGCTTCGTTACGTTTTATAAGCCTTGTTCAGAATTGTTAAGGATTTGGTGTTGTCATCATTGTCGGTGTTGTCATTGTTGTCATCATTGTTGGTGTTGTCATTGTCATCATTGTTGGTGTTGTCATTGTCATCATTGTTGGTGTTCCCATTGTTGTCATCATTGTTGGTGTTGTCATTGTTGTCATCATTGTTGGTGTTGTCATTGTCATCATTGTTGGTGTTGTCATTGTCATCATTGTTGGTGTTGTCATTGTTGTCATCATTGTTGGTGTTGTCATTGTTGGTGTTGTCATTGTTGTCATCATTGTTGGTGTTGTCATTGTTGTCATCATTGTTGGTGTTGTCATTGTCATCATTGTTGGTGTTGTCATTGTCATCATTGTTGTTGTTCCCATTGTTGTCATCATTGTTGGTGTTGTCATTGTTGTCATCATTGTTGGTGTTGTCATTGTCATCATTGTTGGTGTTGTCATTGTCATCATTGTTGTTGTTCCCATTGTTGTCATCATTGTTGGTGTTCCCATTGTTGTTATCATTGTTGGTGTTGTCATTGTTGTCATCATTGTTGGTGTTGTCATTGTTGTCATCATTGTTGGTGTTGTCATTGTTGGTGTTGTCATTGTTGTCATCATTGTTGGTGTTCCCATTGTTGTCATCATTGTTGTTGTTCCCATTGTTGTCATCATTGTTGGTGTTGTCATTGTTGTCATCATTGTTGGTGTTGTCATTGTTGTCATCATTGTTGGTGATCTCATTGTTGTCATCATTGTTGGTGATCTCATTGTTGTCATCATTGTTGGTGATCTCATTGTTGTCATCATTGTTGGTGTTGTCATTGTTGTCATCATTGTTGGTGTTGTCATTGTTGTTATCATTGTTGGTGATCTCATTGTTGTCATCATTGTTGGTGTTGTCATTTTTTTTGTTGTCATTGTTGTTCTGATTGTTGTTACTGATGTCATTGTTGTGATTGTCATTGCCGTTGCATCTGTTGTCGTTGTCGTTGTCATCGTGATGTTATTGTAGTCGCTGTTGTCTTCATCATTGCCGTTATTGTTGATGCTATTGGTGTTGTTGTTTTCGTTGTTGTGTTGTTATTGTTGTGGTTGCGTTGTCATTGTCATCGCTGTCTTCATTATCGTTCTGATTGTTGTCACTCTTATGGTTGTCATTGTCTTTGTTGCAGCTGTTGTCATTGTCTTCATCGTCATCATCCTGTTGTGGGTGTTGTTATTGTTATCATTGTTGTCATTGGCTTTGGTGCTTGTTGCTGCTGGAGTTGTTGTCATCATCATATTGCAGTTGTTGTTGTCGTTGTCGTTGTTGTTACTGTTGTTGTTCTCCTCATCATTATTGGTTGTTGTTGTTGTTGTCACACCCACCACAATTCAGTAACACTGTGAGGGTGCAGTAGTTATTATTATAAACATTTGTAAAGATTAGACAGAAAGCACCATGCTTCATTTTGTTAAAAGTAGTTACATTAATTAAACGATACAACATTAATCACTGAAGAAAGATACACAACATTCACCACTAACATACAGAGGAGCAGCTTTTTAGAGCTGTGTGGAGCATGGAGCCTCGACCCTGGAGTCTGGAGCCTTGACCATGACGCCTGGAGCATGGAGCCCCAACCCTGTAGCCTGGAGCATGGAGCCTTGTCCATGAAGCCTGGAGCATGGAGCCTCAACCTTGGAGCCTTGACCATGAAGCCTAAAGTTTGGAGCCTGGAGCATGGAGCATGGAGCCTTGAACATGAAGCCTGGATCCTCGTGCCTGTAACCTGTAGCCTGGATTCTGTAACATGGTTCCTGGAGTCTGGAGCCTGGACTCTGGTGCCTGGTACCTGTAGCCTTGAGTCTGGTGCCTGGACATGTGAAATCTGGGACCTGGTGTCTATACTCTAGATTGTGGAGCCTGGAGTCTGGAGCCTGTAGTTTGGAGTCGAGTGGGGACCCTGGAGCCTGGAGCCCAGAGTATGGAGCCTAGGGCCTTTAGTGTGGAGCCTGGAGCAGATTATTATTATTATTATTATTATTATTATTATTATTATTATTAGTAGTAGTAGTAGTAGTAGTAGTAGTAGTAGTAGTAGTAGTAGTAGTAGTATTACTTTATTTTTTATGTATTTATTTATTTATTTGTTTGTTTGTTTGTTTTTGAAGGAAGCTCTTTTTTTTAAGAGTGTAAGATAACTTTTAGAAAGCTTCATTTGACCTGAAGGAGAACCAAATATGATCATTATTAGCACTAGGCTCTAATCAGTTAAACAAACAGGCCACTATAATGCCTCCTAAAAATACATCACCATCACCATCACCATAACCATCGCCATCACCATACTTTAACCTTAACCTTAACCTTAACGTTTGCATTACGTTTTCATTACAAAATGTTTTCATTACAGTTTCACGAGTTACTGATGCTAGAGTATTCAAACGGAACCACCCAGTCGTTTCAATCAAACATTTTAGGTAACAAATTTGACAGATATTACATTTTAAATGAAACATTCGTCCCAGCTCCAGCCTCACTGGTTCACTTTAATGTAATCACCATCACCACTATTCCAAGTGTAACGTATCCTAAGCAATTAGCTCCGAACGACAATATTAGCCATAAAATGCTAACAATAAGAGACAATAGCGGGGTGAATGTGGTGGTTTGAGGTCGTGGTGTGTGTGTGTGGGGGCATCATGTAGGTAGTAGAGGTTGTGTATGGTGGGGGTGTTAAGGAGGGGGTATGGGGGTGAAGAGTGCTTTCATTCAGCGAAGCTCGGAAAGCTCAAGCAGCTAAACAAATGAGTGACAAGCTCTCAGCCCATTCTTATCAGCCCAGGACTTATTAGCATCCCTCTCTCTCTCTCTCTCTCTCTCTCTCTCTCTCTCTTTTCTTCTCTCGTTCTCTCGCTGTCGGCAACATGTGGAGGCATCGCTATAGCAACCAGTTTGGGTGACATGTGCTGCAGACAGCGAGTCCAGAGATATAAGGAGGGGCGCCGTGGAGGAAAAAAAGAGAAAGAAACAAAAAAAAACCCGGTTCGCGATGAGCGCGCTCGCACATTCGAGCATTCGAGGAGAGGCGAAGAGACACATCGCAGCTGGCGGGAAATCCTGTGTACCTTCAGTGCATTTCCTCATTTTTTTAGATTTTTACATCTCTTTTTCTAATTTTTTTTTGTACTTTCTGAAAAAAAAATTGGAAAGAGAGAGCAACTGATTTTTGACATTTTTTATAAATAAAAAAAAATTAATTAATTTTTTTTTTTTTTTTTGGCGGGATTGCGTGTGAGGGATCTGCACTTGGGATCATGGCAAGCCAACATCTGAGACTGGACTTAGGTAACCTCATGTTTATGTTTATTTAACACCGTGGTAAGGCAAGATGGAGAGAGAGAGAGAGAGAGAGAGAGAGAGAGAGAGAGAGAGAGAGAGAGAGAGAGAGAGAATACTCCAGCACGTCCCGTTTGGTGTTTCTCATCCCGCGCTAAACTTTCCCTGGACTCTGGGATGTGCAGTGAATCTTGTTCTGTGTTGTGTGGTTTTTCTGATCGATACAGAAGTAATCGAGGTCTTTGCTTATCGGCTTCGCGGTGTTTAATCTGCACCTCACTGTAATTATTTCTCAATGACCTGTAACGTGTGGCGTGAAGTCGAGGTTATTCCGCATGTGTATGTGTTTAAAGCAAAATATCTCAAACCCTTACATCGTCAGTGTTGGAGTAATACTTAGAACTTATTAAAAGATCAATTATTTCTAAGACTGAATTAACACGAGGCTTAGTGCCGAATCCTTTTTGGACGGAAATCAATTAAGTCTCAAAGTATTATTATGGTCAAAGTATTATATAATCAATTGTTTAATGACTTCCTTCGAATTTCGTCTCACAGGATCGAATAAATAATAATGATTAGTGTTGAATTTTTTCAAGACTTTTTGTAAAGATTTATTTCTACAGAAACTTGATGCAGTGAAATCTGCAAAACTACCTAACCTTGATATATTTATCTTTATAGACCACACTGTAGTGTTTATGTAGTGTTTATTCATTCCAGGGAAAATGAAATCAACACACAGGTGTTAATTTATATTATGTATTCTGAAGTCTAGGTATTAGAATGCATTAATACACCGATGCAAGTGTTAATGTTGTCATGTTGGTGTTCATTTACCAGTGCAAGTGTTCATCCAAGGCTGTGATAAAGTGTTCTAGTGTTAATTCTAGACGATATAAAACCTGTCCTTGTAAAATGCTAAACGAACAATTAGTGTTTATTTGATGAGTAGGTGTTAATCCATCACTGTACAGTATTTTAATTAACACTTTCCATGAGGAAGCTTAACCTCAACCCTAACACGGCTCATGTCAGGTATTAAATCCTTCGGAACACATCAGCATTTTGGTGTTAATTGATCACTAACCATACAATGAATAAAATTATGGTGTTAATTCTAGATGTCTCACTGCTGTCAGTTCACCACTCGTATGTGTTCCTACTGAACACTAGTCTTTAACCTACTGTACCTTCACCGCACATTTTAAAGATTCCCTGCAGGTGTTAATTATTATTATTATTATTATTATTATTATTATTATTATTATTATTATTATTATTATTATTATTATTATTTACTGTTGTAAAATATCGTCAAATTCTACCGTTAGATCGATAATATTTTTGTGCTTATTCTGGATAAGGCATTGAAACTGAACACTTTACGATACATTATAAAGATCTCCTATAAGTGTTTATTCTTAAATTCAAGTGTTTAACATATCATCGAAAACTAAATTTGGTTTAATGGCCAAAAAAAAAAACTGATGGATTTCCATGAAAGTGTTTTACACAAGAGTCTAATAGTGTTTAATTAGTGTTTTAGTGTTAATTCAATGCCTAGGACATACCATGCCTTTAAATATCAAATCAACACCTGATGCTTACGGGAGTTCTTACTGAACGCTCGCCTCTATGCCACGTCATTCATACGTGCTAATTTACCAAGGTGAATGTTTAATTTGTCACAATAAATAATAATTCATATCAGAAAAATGTAATCTAACAATATGTTAATTCGAGACCGTCACAGTAGATCAGTTCGACGCCGATAAGTGTTCATACTCAACACTTTTGGCTGGATGAATCATTTAAAAGGAAGACGTTGCTTTATTTATTGTCATTAAGATAAACTCAAATGTATGACACCATGGTGTTAATTCACCACGTTAAGTGTTTATTTCCAAAGTGTTTATTTATTTCACGCTATTTTCCAAGTAACCGCAACATATCAAACACTACTGGAATTCGTAGCTAACACTACTGGAAGATTTTAAGACTCTCCTGCTGTAGATGTGTTAATTTACTGGGTGATATGTTAAGTCATTAAGCCATCTAAAGCCCGGGTTCAATGATTCTAAGTATTTATTTCGTGAGTATAAAGGTTAATTCTGTACTGGAGCCTCATTATAAATGCCAGTGTCAGAATCAGGTGTTAATTCTAGACTCTAGACACTAGAGTCACTGGAAAGTTTATTATTTCAGGTTGGGAAGATTCAACCGAGGTGTTAATTCTAGTCTGTCGCTATTGACGACGCTGATGTGTGTTTATACAGTACTGAACACTCTAAAGATCATCCGTAGGTGTTTGTTCGCCAGATTTATCCGAGACATTGTCGGGAAAGTGAATTCTACTTGTAAAAATAAATTGTTCCCTCACTAGATGAAGTGTTAATTTAGCATCGTAAACGTGTTAGTTGCTAGTTAGATGTTACCTTGTAGATAATTGTACAGATTTCCTGCAGGTGTTCATTACAATGGAGTCAATTATTCATGGAGTAATTAATATCGATATAAAAGGCAGGCGTTAATTCACCGGGCTAGTCGTTGACTTTGTCAGTGTGAATTCAGCGTTAAGTCGGAAACATAATCTGTAGGCGTTCATGAGACTCTCTATATACTCAGTTTTCTATAAAGGCATTAATTCTACACTATAGACTTATTATAGGGGCTTATATTTTTGCATGCGTTAATTCCACACTGACGACTCCCCGCAGACAAGGTGTTATATTTAGGTGTTAATTCTACACTACAGACTAATTATAGACAGGTGTTAGATTGAATTCTATACTGTAGGTACATTAGAGACACTGGTGATGAATCGACACTGTAGACTTGCTATAGGCACTGTGTTATGTTGATGAGTTAATTCTGCACAGTTTTTGCTGTTAATTCTACATTATGGACTTATTCCAGACACCTGTGTTATGTTTGAGTGTTAATTCTACATTATAGGCTCACTATAGATGTCAGTGGTATATGCCAGTGTTAATTCTATACTGTTGACACACTACAGATGGCAGTGTTATTTTTAAGGAGTTAATTCTACACTGTAGGCTCACTATAGATGTCGGCATTCAATTTCAGTGTTAATTCTACACTTTAGACTCACTATAGGTGTCGGCATTAAATTTCGGTGTTAATTCTACACTTTAGACTCAATATAGAAGTCAGTATTATATTTCAGTGTTAATTCTAGACTGT
>NC_062518.1:47178853-47211353 GCF_022655615.1 Tachysurus fulvidraco
CTAATTGCAGCAGGGCGCTTTTAGCAGGGAAATGAGCTCGCAGCGTGACCTTTTCCCCACGGCCTCCTGGAGCCATATTGATTTTTTTTTTCATTGGGCTCAGCTGCACTCAGCCCTCCACCCTCCCCTTTAGCTTCAATATTTAATAGTCACCTCGCTCTTTTCCCAGGGGGGGAAAATTCCCTGCCGTGACTGACTGTAAGCTCGGGTCAAAATTAGCTGTCGTGTCGTCAGGTTCCTCGCCCCGTCCGTATCGTGACGTCGTTTAATTATGTCATATCGATTTTTTATTATTTTCTCTTTTGTACCTGGTGGCGTGTGAATCGATGGCGTCCGTTCCTTCGGGGTCGGCTAGGATATAGGAGGAAAAGGACTTCGAGTGAGGAGAGTGACTGATGGAGGTGGAGTTACAGTACAGTACCTGTGGTTTCCTTTGAGATGACAGTCTCTCTCAGACAAACGCACGTGCTGTTAGAAACACACCGATCTGGGACATATTAGCGTTAGCAAAAAATGCTAGAATGCTAAAAGGTTGTTACATCATCACACACACTTTTTTAGAATTCAGGACATTACGGGGACGTTCAGAATTCCACAAATTCATTTTTTTTCATCACTTAGAACTGATTCAATTCAGATCCTTAGCAGTGTCATCTGGAGAACACAAACACAAACACACACACACACACACACACACACACACACACACACACACACACACACACACACACACACACACACACACCTTTTAGTTGTAGGTGTATTTTTGTCTAATGTGACAAAACACACATTTTTTTCAGGTTTAAAGGCATTACAGGGACTTGTTAAACACATGCACTGTAATTATCGCTTTTTTTTTTTTTTTTGCATCATATCCCAAACAAAGTGATGGTGTAGAAGGGTGTAAGGTCTATACATGTCTAATGGGGGTCTCACACAAATACACCCTATGTTAGGACAATAGTTTGTGGACCATTTTGTGTTTGTTGTTTGTTGTGACAAAAGTTTTCACAACGTCACACACCTTTAAGGTCTCACAACATTATGGTGATGTGTTACACACTTGTATGGATTTATTCTAATGGGACACGTACAGAATCCTAAATAAAATATGACATCATAGTTCAATTAGAGTAGAATCTTATCCTGTTATCAACATTTTAATTCTAATTTTTAATGTCTGTGTTACTGGAACATTTGATCCGTAATAGGGACAAGCAAAAGTGCTCACGATATCACACACTCTTCAGGTTTCAGACGATTACGTTGAGGAATCTGCAGTGTATTTTTATACGACACAACGTTCCTAAAAATGAAGTCCAAATGTGAAAATATGCTGAAGATTATTCCTTACAAGCGTTAACGGTAACTCCACTTTACCACACGACCACATTTGACCTCGAACCATGAGCGATTTATTTCTGACATTAGGATCAGTTCCTTTTATTGAAACATGCATTTTCTGAACCTTTTATCTAAATGACTCACAAAAAAAAAGAAAGAAAAAAAAACGAATACAATTTTCTAAATAAAAAACATACAGTAAGAAATCAACACTTTTTAGTTCGGAACCTATTTTGTGCCTAATGGGGACCTGCAAATCTTTACACACTTTGGGGTTTAAGAACATTTTGAGGACCTGTTACACACACGCAATGTAATTATGTCACACATTACATGGCGGTGATTATTTTTCTATAACACCATGACCCCAAGTGTTTCCGTCCTTATGTATGATTTACTTCCATGTGCTATAATGTGTAACATTACTGGAAGGAGTCTGCAGTTTCAGAGTATTGTAACAGATTGTATTATTATTATTATTATTATTATTATTATTATTATTATTATTATTATTATTATTATTATTCGTTGAATAAGGAGATAAAAGATGGTCTGGTGAGGGGACAGCAGTTTGTGACAACTCACTAAATGGACTTTTTGTCCCTTTATAGTAACATTTCATGGTTCAGAATGCTAGTTCCTGTCTCACTGACAGCTGCTTCCTCTCCAGTTGCTCAACACTTCTTAACCAATCAGAATCTAGAGTGTATCGATTAGTCATGATGTGTGTTTGGTTTCGGATTATCTGGTTAATTTGATGAAGGATTCTGGGATTCACTCCATCGTCCAGCTGGGTTTAAAGATAAATATCATTTACTCCACAAGCTTTCTGTTTCTCTCTCTCTCTCTCTCTCTCTCTCTCTCTCTCTCTCTCTCTCTCTGTCTTTTTCCTGTCTCTCGTTTCCTTTTCTCGAATTGAAGTGTGTGTTCCTCTTTGTCTTTCTCAGGATCTGTGTCGTCAGCGCATGGCAGAGCGCAGTTCAGATGTTTTCCATCACACCACACACACGTCACGTATCAACAGCGTGTCATCACAGTTCAGTGACGGAGCGACTCAGAGTCCATCAGCACGGAGCAGCACGTCATCATGGAGCGAAGAACCTGCACACAGCAACATGGACATCTCTACAGGACACATGATCCTGGTACACACACACACACACACACACACACACACACACACACACACACACACACACACACACACACACAGCAACATGGACATCTCTACAGAACACATGATCCTGGTACACACACACACACACACACACACACACACACACACACACACACACACACACACACACACACACACACACACACAGCAACATGGACATCTCTACAGGACACATGATCCTGGTACACACACACACACACACACACACACACACACACACACACACACACACACACACACACACACACACAGCAACATGGACATCTCTACAGGACACATGATCCTGGTACACACACACACACACACACACACACACACACACACAGCAACATGGACATCTCTACAGGACACATGATCCTGGTACACACACACACACACACACACACACACACACACACACACACACACACACACACACACACACACACACACACACACACACACACACAGCAACATGGACATCTCTACAGGACACATGATCCTGGTACACACACACACACACACACACACACACACACACACAGCAACATGGACATCTCTACAGGACACATGATCCTGGTACACACACACACACACACACACACACACACACACACACACACACACACACACACACACACACACACACAGCAACATGGACATCTCTACAGGACACATGATCCTGGTACACACACACACACACACACACACACACACACACACACACACACACACACACAGCAACATGGACATCTCTACAGGACACATGATCCTGGTACACACACACACACACACACAGACACACACACACACACACAGCAACATGGACATCTCTACAGGACACATGATCCTGGTACACACACACACACACACACACACACAGCAACATGGACATCTCTACAGGACACATGATCCTGGTACACACACACACACACACACACACACACACACACAGCAACATGGACATCTCTACAGGACACATGATCCTGGTACACACACACACACACACACACACACACACACACACACACACACACACAGCAACATGGACATCTCTACAGAACACATGATCCTGGTACACACACACACACACACACACACACACACACACACACACACACACACACACACACACACACACACACACACACACACACAGCAACATGGACATCTCTACAGGACACATGATCCTGGTACACACACACACACACACACACACACACACACACACACACACACACACACACACACACACACACACACACACACACACACACACACACAGCAACATGGACATCTCTACAGGACACATGATCCTGGTACACACACACACACACACACACACACACACACACACAGCAACATGGACATCTCTACAGGACACATGATACTGTTACACACACACACACACACACACACACACACACACACACACACACACACAGCAACATGGACATCTCTACAGGACACATGATCCTGGTACACACACACACACACACACACACACACACACACACACACACACACACACACACACAGAAACAGGGACATCTCTACAGGACACAAGAGCCAGGGACACACACACACACACACACACACACACACACACACACACACACACACACACACACACACACAGCAACATGGACATCTCTACAGGACACATGATCCTGGTACACACACACACACACACACACACACACACACACACACACACACACACACACACACACACACACACAGCAACATGGACATCTCTACAGGACACATGATCCTGGTACACACACACACACACACACACACACACACACACACACACACACACACACAGCAACATGGACATCTCTACAGGACACATGATCCTGGTACACACACACACACACACACACACACACACACACAGCAACATGGACATCTCTACAGGACACATGATCCTGGTACACACACACACACACACACACACACACACACACACACACACACACACATCAACATGGACATCTCTACACGACACAAGATCCTGGTACACACACACACACACACACACACACACACACACACACACACACACACACACACACACACACACACACAGCAACATGGACATCTCTACAGGACACATGATCCTGGTACACACACACACACACACACACACACACACACACACACACACACACACACACACACACACACACACACACACACACACACACACAGCAACATGGACATCTCTACAGGACACATGATCCTGGCACACACACACACACACACACACACACACACACACACACACACACACACACACACACACACACACACAGCAACATGGACATCTCTACAGGACACATGATCCTGGTACACAAACACACACATTGACACATATACAGAAATGCACACACACACACACACACACACACACACACACACACACACACACACACACACACACACACACACACACACACCAAAAACACACCACAAACACACACACGCACACATGCACATCACTCACAGGTTTCGAGCTGCTTTGCTTAGCTTCGAAGCCCTAGGGGCCAATGTCATCCATTTCTCTCTCTCTCTCTCTCTCTCTCTCTCTCTCTCTCTCTCTCTCTCTCTCTCTCTCTCTCTCTCTCACACACACACACACACACACACACACACACACACACACACACACACACACACGCACAATGGATAACTTTAATTCTGGCCTTCTAACTTCTGTTTTATTAATGTGGCAGCTCAGACTGATCACAGCCTGCTAGTGTAGCATTCATTAGCCTGAGAGGAATCCATCATCCAGTGCTGTTTCAGAATCCATTAGTGGTGTGTGTGTGTGTGTGTGTGTGTGTGTGTGTGTGTGTGTGTGTGTGTGTGTGTGTGTGTGTGTGTGTGTGTGTATGTGTGTGTGTGTGTGTCTTGTTCACAACATGCATTTGTCTAAACATTTTCACACATAGAGTATTGGCTCACACACACACACACACACACACACACACACACACACACACACACACACACACACACACACACACAGCACTAATGGATTCTGAAACAGCACTCCTTTATACTGGTTTGTTATGACTGGTTATACTGGTTTATACTGGTTTATACTGGTTTATACTGGTTTGTTATAACTTCTAATGTCTATAGTGGTTTATACTGTTTTTTTGTGCTTTATAATAATTTTAGTGCTCTATACTGGATTCTTATAGTTTTTTGCTGGTTTGTTATGGTTTATAATGGTTTTAGTGGTTTATACTGGTTTGTCACAGTTTGTAATCATTTTACTGGTTTATTTTAGGTTTGTCATGGTTTACTAAATACTGGTTAATAATTGTTAGAAATTGTTTATCATGATGTCCGTTGGTTTATTTTCCCTATTTCCTTATTGGTTAAATATTGAACCAGTGATTTGTTAGTGGTCTTAAAAGTTTTTGATTGATTTCTCAAAAACATTCAGTGTATAAATGGGAAATTCCCAATTCGGGTCGGATCCTGAGCTCGAGTTACTCTCTGTCTGGAGAAAATTCTCATCTTCTCTGCATGTCTATGTGGATTTACTCCAGGTTTCCTTTCATTGTATTCATCCCATTGATTATGTTGAATTGGCCCTATGTGTGTGTGGCCCACGTATGAGTGATGGACGGGAATGTGGTTAAGGTGCCTAGTGGTTAATGTGCTGGACTACCAATCGGAAGGTTGTGAGTTCAATTCCCATGTCCACCAGGTTGCCACTGCTGGGACCTTGAGCAACACTCAGTTGTATAAAAATGAGATAAGGGCGGATAAGCTCTGGATAAGGGCGTCTGCTAAATGCTGTAAATGTAAATGGATTGGTGTTCAGTCCAGAGTGAATCCCCACCGCATCCCAGTATTCCCAGTATAGCTACTGTAGTTGATCACCCTGTATTACCTCAAGCAAACTTTGTGAGATCTTTCCATTGTGTTCTGTGCCTGAGTCACCTCAGACTCACCTGAGTCACCTCAGACTCGCTCAAACACATTTAAATATCTATATTATATCTATATTATATCTATATTATCTACAGTATATTATATTATATTATATTGTGAGCTCTTTCCATTGTGTTCTGTGCCTGAGTCACCTCAGACTCACCTGAGTCACCTCAGACTCACCTGAGTCACCTCAGACTCACCTGAGTCACCTCAGACTTGCTCAAACACATTTAAATATATCTTATATTAATCTTGAATTTTTATATTACTCTTTATATGAACCTATTTGTTCTATGTTTATGTCCCTGTAAAGCTTCTTGAGACAACGTTAAATTGTTAAAAGCGCTATATAAAAATAAATTTGAATCGAATCGAATTGATTAGAGGCTTCTTCTCTTCAGTTGACTTGGATTGGGAGATTAGGAGAGTTTCCATTAGAAGTAACAGTGGGAAGGAATCACATCATACTGAATAACATCGATGTTATAGGGAATAACATGGTGTTGATGTTAATATCATAGACGTGTTGCTTTCTACCCGAATGAAGTCCTAAGAAGCCTGACTAGCTCCACACCTCCAGAGATCTGTCAGAGCTTACAATTATGAGCGTTCTCATCCGCAGCTTTAAAAGAAAGAGAAAAGCAGAGCACTCTGCAGTCTGCCCTCATCTCGAGTGAGTCTGAGTGGAATTTCAATCGCCTCTCGCCCTAACTCGCCTTTTTTGATTGACAGCTTCGCTTTTTTTTGTTGTTGTTCCTTACCGCGGTCACGAGACATAACTGTTACTGCTGCAGTGTAGGATATTCCGTGTTTGTGGCTCGGATATAGAAGGTTTTTTTGAGTGATGTTAATGTTCTGAGAGACAAGGTGCCTTTCCAACAAAGGTCATGAACTTATCAATAACCTAAACAGCGTTAGCTAGCTAAACGTAATTTGTTATTCAGCTCCTCATTAGATACATGAGCAGGCTATCCAGTATTAACTAGCGAGTTTCGTGTCGTAGATTGTCGGCGAACTGCGTAGATTTTTTAAAACAATATAAATGAAGCCTATAAACTAACAAGCCAGCTCGCTATCGACTTCACTGAGATGATCGTTAGCTAATTAGCAAATAAGAAATGGATGCCACAAAGACAGACCAGAATTATTCAACCTGTAACTGCTTATAACCACAAGCTTCTTCTGTCGTCATGGAAACCAATCTGGTGCAATAACATGAGGTCAAAAAAAAAATAAAAAATGGACCCATTCGGACGCCTGACGACACCAATCATTTTAATAGCTAATCATCAATCATTTTAATAACTAACCTTATTTTTGCAATGGGGAGGAATGGCTAAAGTATTGGTCTCTTTATTGTTTACAAACAAAGAAATGGTCTACTAAATACTGCTGGTCATTTTAATCAAATTAAGACAGATAATGGATATACGAGCAAAGTAATGGCACCCTGTAAAAGAAGGAGGAGGGCTGTTTGACTACAGCAGCTGTTCTGAGGTAACTCTGTACCATTATCTATTTATTACTGTATACCAAGCCATGGAGAAATGATCGTTTGTTACGGTGATGGTGTGTGTATACAGTCATGTGTGTACTGCATATAGTCATGTGTGTACACAGTCATGTGTGTACACCAGAGACTCCCTCTACAGTATGTGCCGATCAATCAGTAATGAGCAACCAATGCCACTTCCGCTGCTGTATTTATCACAAACAGCTAATAGAGACGCTGGAGGAGGAAACGATAATGCTTTTGATCTATTTAATTAAATCATCAATTTACTTGGCTAACAGAGTTAGATGTTCTCCAGACAGGTTCTGTAAAACCACAGGGTTCTGTGAGGTCTAGCTAGAGACAAAACTGACAATTCCTCTTTGGTTAGGATAAATTGAGGGAATTTAATACTAGCAAAGGTTACTTAAAGGTTAACGTCTAAGCTCGTAAGTTTCTTTTTTTGTATCTTATTTATTTATTTATTTATTTATTTATTTATTTATTTATTTATTTATTTATACCCCTTAGCAAATATTCAGCAACACAAAGCCACTGGAGTTTAGCTTTAAAAGATTTACATTAGTAATATGCCTAAACATTCATATCAACACTTTAAATATTTTAAATGACACAAAGCTGATTGAATCTTTATTCCTGTCTTCCTCTCACTCCATCGTTAATCACCTGAACACTTCTATTCCACATTCATTTACTACTAATGATAGTCTCATGAATAGTTAATCCTTCTTTCTTCCCTTTTCTTCTTCTCTGGTTTCGATGATCATGTGATTGATCGCAAAATCTCGGATTGGTGTGTTATGTTTTTTTTTTTCTTCTGCTGGGCTGCAGGAAATAACTAACAGACTATCACATGAGGGACTTGTAAAATAACCCACACCTTAACCTAGTTAAGTGTTACGCCCTGCCCCTTAATCTAATTAAGTGTTAAGCCCTGCCCTTTAACCTAGTTAAGTGTTACTCCCTGTCCCTAAATCTAATTAAGTGTTAAGCCCTGCCCCTTAATCTAATTAAATGTTAAGCCCTGCTCCTTAATCTAATTAAATGTTAAGCCCTGCCCCTTAATCTAATTAAGTGTTAAGCCCTGCTCTTTAAGCTAATTAACTGTTAAGCCCTGCCCCTTAATCTAATTAAGTATTAAGACCTGCCCTTTAATCTAATTAAATGTTAAGCCCTGCCCCTTAATCAAATTAAGTGTTAAGCCCTGCCCCTTAATCTAATTAAGTGTTAAGCCCTGCCCCTTAATCTAATTAAGTGTTAAGCCCTGCCCCTTAATCTAATTAAGTATTAAGCCCTGCCCCTTTATCTAATTAAGTGTTAAGCACTGGCCCTTAATCTAGTTAAGTGTTAAGCCCTGCCACTTAACCTAGTTAAGTGTTAGGCTCCGTTTCTTGGTTTAGTTAAGTTTTTAACTCTGCCCCACTCTCTAATTAAGGGATAAGCCACCCCAATCGCTCTAGTAAATTGTAAGCCCCGCCCCAATCCCAGTTAAATGTTAAATTGATTATTTTTGTGCTACGCTCCACCTCCCCCTTTGTTTTAGTTAACTGTTAATCCCTGCCCCTCCTCGTCCTAGTTAATTGTTGACATCATCTTTTTAAAGTACTATGCTCAGCCTCGCCCCACCCCTTGTTTTAGTTAAGTGTTAAGCTCCGCCCCTTATTCTAGTTAAGTGTTAAGCCCAGACCCTCGTTATAGTTAACTGTTAAGCCCTGCCCCTCATCCTAATTAAGTGATGACCTCATCCTTTTTAAATTCTACACTCTGCCCCACCCCTTGCTTTAGTTCTAGATCTCATACTTTTAAATGTTAAGCCACGGGCATATTCTAGATAAGTGTTAAGCCCCACCCCTCGTTTTAGTTATCGGTAAGTCGGTACTGTACTTACAGATTACTTAAACTCTGACCGTAACAGTCGAGTTTAACAAAATCATTCAGCAATGGAGCATCATACTGAGCGAGCTTCATGGTTTAAATACATCATCCAGATGTTTGTCTAAACAAAAGAGAACGGCTTTAGCCACGTAAACAAATAACGTCTTTACTTTTTGCTTTTTACTTTTCGCTTCCCCCCCCATCCATGCTGTCAGAGGGAATTGAATGCTGGGTAATTTGCCTGGCTGTGGAGTGAGAAATGAAGACTGACACAGTAGAGCAATTAACATCAAAACAAAATTCCTGAGTCGCACACATTTTGTAGATAAGTTGAAAAATCTTGCAGCATCAAAGATCTGGCTTTTCCACACCACGTCAACTTTCTGGAGAATGATGAAATCTGCTGAAGTGACGGGAGGCTCGGAGTTAGAGACGGATGAGCTGCGGAGGAGCCACATGCTACACGACTGCCACAGAAACTCTGGTGCTCTTACTAACTGTAATAAACCTTTTCATGTTTTTTCATTTCATTTTTAATTGCGTTATATTTTTTTTAAATTTGTTTTGCATGATTATTAATTTACTATCAATTTATTTATTTATTTATCTATTTATTTATTTATTTATTTATCCCATCACCTCCATTCCTTTATTATACAAACAACAAAAAAACAATATACAAAATACGGTCTGTTGGTGTACTAAAGCAAATTCTAAGCGAATCCGCAACATTATCAGTCACGAAAGCTCACATCTTCCATATTTTTTTTTTTATATGTTTCCTACAAGGAGAGAAATGTCGAGTTTCTGGTTATTCAGTTCCTACACCACTCTGAAGTTTGCTTATAAGAAAATTAACTTTAATTTAAACGTAATGAAACTCGCCAGCGTTGTGGGTTCGAGTCTCAGCTTTAGTCGGGAATTCGAACATGTGGAACAGATTTACACATTTGAACTATTCAAACATTCAGTATATTTAAAATAAGAGCATTTTAGTCTCAAGATTTTATTAGACTGAGCATTAATAAAGGACAATTACAAAACATTGTTAAAATAATATGTGTGAAAGAGTAAAGATGATGGTGCTGCCTGAGTGGGAGGAGCTTAGCCAATCTGTGAGATTGTGTATGTGGAAGAGGGCAGGGTGTCACACTGCACTGCGATGCATCGTAAATAGATGTAGATTGTTGTCTTGTGTTTTTTTTTTCACCTTCTCTGATTGGTGGTGGGCAGAGACTTGGAACCGCACCCATTGTTATAGCAGTAACCAAATTCTGTGATATTTATTCAGTTACCTGGAACCGTCCATCACCGTAGTTGACGTTTTGCGTGAATCCGTATCCAAGTCGATCCAGAGCGATGACCCTTTTGTTCCTCAGTGAAGCAATGCTTTAGTTTTTTTTTTCATCCTACTGCATTAATCTCATTAAAGCTCTTCTCAGCTTTGTTAATCAAAGTCATTTCTCACCCGCTAAATAATGAATACTACACTGACCGTAATAGCCTCGATTAAGTTCCCTGTCTCGTCCAACATAAGCTCATAAGATATGACATGACTGAAGCCCCGTGTTGGAGAGAGCAGGAGGAGAACATGTGGCTCCGGACGTGCAGGAAGAACCGACTTTCAGAATCATATACAAACCCATGGAATGACATCATGACCTCAGGGCAAAAGGGTTTAAATGTAAGTGTCCATCAATCCGGTGTGGTGCTGAAAGAAAACACAAAGAGAATTCATTTCACCTCCACCACCAGGCTTACATAGCTCCCATCATATTCCAGTATATAGTAAGATGGATACTGAGCCTTTCTACCAAATATGTTCTTTCCTGTTTGTGTGATGTTCACACCAGATGTGTTTATGAAAAAGTGCTTGGCCCCCTAATGATTTATTAAAGTGCTTTGCTCCACTCACATCTGTCCATCCCTGGAGCTGTAGAATAAACAGATTATTAAAACAAATACTTCGGGCAGCTTTGATCCAGCTTACCTCTCACTTCTACTGCTCACTATCTTTTTATTTCTTTCCTTTTTTTCTCTTTTCTTTCTGTCATTCTACAATCATACCTCCATCCATCCATCCATCCCAACAGAGAGACAGACGCAAGCACAAAGCAGCTTCACTTGTCAATCTCAGACACTAATCCCAAATATGCAGCACAAAAGAACAGACTGAGAGAGAGTGAGAGAGAGAGAGCGAGAGAGAGAGAGAGAGAGAGAGAGAGAGAGAGAGAGAGAGAGAAAGGTGGGTTGGTCCCTGGCAATCACACACGCAATTAAGAGAGCTGAAAGAGCCGAACTTCAATCAGCGCTTTTCTCCACTCACACACAAGGCGATAAGATTGTCTGACTTTAAGCCTTCTTTCCTGGGTAGCTGAATCCAGCAGAGACAAGAGAACAGAGCAGAGGGAGAGACTGAGGAAAAGAATGACAGAGAGAGAGAGAGAGAGAGAGAGAGAGAGAGAGAGAGAGAGAGAGAGAGATGGGGCACTGAAACAGTTTAGAGAATGAACTACCTGCCTCTTGCATGCTGCTTCATTTGTGGTGAGCAGACTGAAGATTACACACATTACAGTCTGTGTTTGAGTTTACTGTTTGTGTGTGTGTGTGTGTGTGTGTGTGTGTGTGTGTGTGTGTATGAGAGAGAGAGTTAGTATACTCACAACTCTGCCATAATGATTTATATCTTTGTCTTTCTCACACACAAATCCCTCCTCCTCCTCCTCCTCCTCCTCGACATAACACTCCTATAGACTTCTATAGACTCATATACTCTTACAGACTCCTACAGACTCATACAGACACTTGTAGATTTGTATAGACTCCTTTTGACTCCTACAGACTCATAGACTCCTGTGGAGACATAGACTCATATAAACTCCTATAGATTCCATTTGACTCCTGTAGACTCCTATAGACTCATAGACTCTTACAGACTACTACAGACGCATACAGACTCATATAGACACTTATAGATTCTTACAGACTCCTTTTGACTCCTATAGACTCCTATAGACTCCTATAGACTCATACAGACTCATAGACTCCAGTAGACACTTATAGACTCTGATAGACTCATATAAACTCCTATAGATTCATTTTGACTCCTGTAGACTCCTATAGAATAATATAGACTCTTACAGACTTCTATAGTCTGCTGTAGACTCCTATAGAATCTTATAGACTCAAATAGATTCCTATTGGCTCGTATAGACTCTTATAGAATCTTATAGACTCCTATAGACTCTTCTATACCCTGATAAATAACCTAACTCAAGTTTTCTACCTCTTCTTCCTCTTCACCTTCCTGTGTGCAGGCGTATATGGAGGATCATCTGCAGAATCAGGATCGTTTGGAGAAGGAGTGGGTAGCTCTGTGCGGTTATCAGGCCGAGCCGGCCGTGTGTTCGTCAGCTCAGGATAAAAACAACACCAAGAAGAACCGTCCCAACTGCGTGCTCACATGTCAGTCGCCAAACCCTCATGATACGTATACTCAGCATGCAACACACGCTATTATAACTAAACATTAATTGCATGATATTTTTATGACTACTAATCATATTTCCTCAAAATATATTGATAATTGTTGAGTTTTTTTTTGGCTGTTGTGTGTGAAATCCAGAAACTTGCTTCCCTCTTTCATTGTTTGTTTATTCATTCAAAGAAATATGACCTAGAAACTGCAGTTAAAATGGATTTGTGTAATAATATGTAGTACATATGTTATAAGCGTGTTATAGATGTTATTAGACAGACTGATTTTTTTTATTTTATTTTTTTATTTTTTATTTTATTTATTCTCTTCTGTTACAGACGATCACTCCAGAGTGATGCTGAAGGCAGAGAATAACCAGAGCGGCTCGGATTACATAAACGCCAGCCTCATAGTGCGTACTGATCTTCACTGAACTGTACTTCCTTCCTGTGTGACTGCTGTACTTTTCCTTGATACTGAAATCACATTTATTCTACTTTAAATATGTTGGTGAACATTTTGTTAATGTTAATTTTAAATGTGAAGTATTTATAAAATGCTGCAAATATGACACAGATGTTAAAACATGACCCTATGTGTATCAGTCTCAGTGAAAAAGGCGATGCTTCTGTGTGTGTGTGTGTGTGTGTGTGTGTGTGTGTGTGAGTAAAGGAGTCGTGGCCTCTGTGTGTGTTCGAGTAAATGGGGCGTGGCCTATATGTGTGTGTGTGTGTGTGAGTAAAGGAGGTGTGGTCTCTGTGTGTGTTTGAGTAAAGGAGGCGTGGCCTGTCTGTTTGTCAGTCTCAGAGAAGGATGTGTGGCCTTTGTGTGTATCAGTTTCAGTGAAGGAGGTGTGGCCTCTCTGTGTGTCAGTCTAAGTAAAGAAGTTGTGGCCTCTGTGTGTGTCAGTGTAAGTGAAGGAGGCGTGGTCTCTGTGTGTGTGTCAGTAAAAGAGGCGTGGCTTCTGTGTTTGTCAGTGTTGGTGAAGGAGGCGTGGCCTCTGTGTGTGTGTGTGTGCGTCAGTAAAGGAGGTGTGGCCTGTGTGTGTGCCAGTCTTTGTCAGTCTTGGTGAAGGAGGCATTGACTCTGTTTGTTTGTGTCTGTAATGTGGGCAATGCCTCTTTGTGTGTTTCAGTCTTAGGGAAGGAGGCGTGGCCTCTGTATGTGTGTCTGTGTGTTAGAAAAGGAGGCGTGGCCTCTGTGTGTGTCAGTCTTAGTGAAGGATGTGTGGCCTCTGTGTGTGTGTCTGTATCAGTCTCAGTGATTGGTTGTTGGTTTACTTAGTTGTATCTTTAATGCAGCTCTGAGATGATATTTGATTTGTTATGTGTTAAAGTTGCTTCTCTATAAAACATACAGTCATCCCGAGTCATTGCTCAGCAGTGAAAAGAACACAGGACATAGGGTTAATGCTGAAGTCAATCTGCTCTCCTGCTCTCTCCATCACCCTGGACCCCCTCGAAGGGAAAACAAAAGAAAGTGAGGGGTTTTCTTTTCCTGTCAGTGCACAGGGGGCCTCGTAATTACATCCCGGCAGGAACCTGACATGAAAACCGCCATAATTACATCTGTCAAATGCTGCTGCCTGCTGCCTCGTTAGCAGCGTCGCAGCAGAATAACCTCAAAATGAGTCATCTGTGACTTTTTTTTTTGCTTGTGTCCTCCTGTCTTCAGTTAAGTGGCTGCTCAGGATTGAAGGTTTTGGCCTTTTCACACACTTACACACACACATTTCTCTATTACACATGAACACACACACATTGTCTCATCAGGAATGAGAAACTGGCAACATCATAAAAGAGATCTTTTGCTGCTGTTGGCATGGTAATAACAAAAGGGGACAGAGTCCCATAAGGAGGAGCAGGAATTGTTTGAAAATTTGTAAAATTTAAAAAACAGAGACTTTAAATGAGTTATCTATATGTATCCATTGATTATTACTAGGTTTTCTTTTTAATTATTTGGAATTTGTGGTCACGTGAAAGCAATTTAAATTGAAAAACAAAAAGAGTGATAGCTCACAATATAATACATTTAGAAAAGACAGTATAAGAGAGTAAAGACAAACTAAAACAAATGACATTAAACAATCATTAACTAAATATTCAGATGACCATGTGGGAAAGTTCTTCATATTCATCCTCTGTCTATCTTCAGAAAAAACCTTCAGACAGGGTTCTTCCTCAGTCCTACTCATTTGACGAGTCTTGCCCACATACATCTGCTAACAATATATTCTAATGAATTTAGTTGGTATTATTTCCTCAAAAATAACTTAAACTGAAGTGTTCCTGATCTGGATTTAATCAGGAAGATGAGCGACCAGCATCCATGGTGCTCTTAGACTAATGAACATGTCTTTATCCACTATTTTACTTGCGAATTCAGCCTTTAAGTTCATAGGAACTCTTAGAAGCCTGTACAGTATGTAACCTTCTGAGTGTTTGTGGTCATTAACATTTACATTTATAAAATTATTATGACGTATTGTATAAGCAGTTGAGGGTTAAGGGCCTTGCTCTAAGGCCCGGCAAGGGCCAAATGTTGGTCGTGAGATTTGAACTCGACTTAATAGCTGGGACATTGGTGTAGCAGGGTCTGTTCTGAATGATGAAAGTTCTTCCAGCATCCACAGGAATTTCTTATAAGTCCCCTAGGTTCCTCCCTCCTTTCTACAATATGTCAGTAAGTGGAATGGGTACTTTAATTTACCCCTTGGTGTAAAGGTTTGGTACTCAGCGATGGACTGTTGTACCAGGTAAAATTCTAACTCTTCGAACCCAGTGTTTCCAGCTTGGCTTTTTAATGTACTTATGACCCCAACCAGGAGGAAGTGCAATCCCACCTCTAGTGTTCCCAGTACTCTCTTGAGCTTCAGAATGTTTTTCCACTTTTCCGTGTTGGTTTTGCTTTATATTCTGCATTTGGTTTCGAGACATATCTCCAAAAAAAATGCCATGAGGTAGATTGGTCACAATGAAATTCTTTCTTCACATATCCCAATTTTGAATGCTAGGGTCAGAGCTCAGGGTCAGCCATGATACAACACTCCTGGAGCAGGAAGAGTTAAGGGCCTTGCTCAAGGGCCCAACAGTGGCAGTTGGGCAGTGCTGGGGCTTGAACTTCAATCATCCTATCAACAACCCAAAGCCATAGCCACTTGATCCACCAGAGTACATAAGTCCAGAGTCAGGTAACAACTCTAGAGATCTGGTAACTTCCCATATCATGCCAGTAGGTGAAATATAAAAGGTGGAGGTGAGTGGCATCTCATCCAAGGGTTAGTTCCACTTAGTTTCCAGAGTTTCCAGTGTTCCCGGGAGAGGTTGAAGACTCATTGCACCCCTGACCAGGATTAAAGCGTCTCCTGCCAGAAAGAATCCAACAAAAGTGGTCTTGCTTTGGGCTCACTTCACTTTGAGCGCTTTAACAGTGTGTTTTGCCCTCAAGACTGACTGCAAAACCTCTATAAAAGCCAGTGCTAAAGATCAGGGAGGATTTAATCTGCTAATAAAGAATCTAAGTTTGTCTCCTCACTTGGCAAAACTAAAGGGTTGCAGTTTTCTGGCAGTAACACACAGACTTTTCTCACTGTATTGGTTTTGTGTTTGTCAGATTTGATAGACAGAACGCAGCCTTATTTGCATCAGTTTTTCTTCTGTCGGTCCTTGTCGTTAAATCTCCTGGCACAGCCCAGAATTCCTGATTCTGGAGTTATTGTCGAGCTGGCACTTCACCGATCCACTTCTCAGCTTGAAGTAATTAGATTTTACGAGCGTGATCATCTTTTTGAGTTTGAGATGATATATCCGCTTTAATATCTCTCTTTATTGGAAGCAAGACAAGGGCAGTCAAAAGTCTGGTATTAGCTGTCTGGTGTATAATGGCGCTTGCTGACTATAAAGGTTGTGCTAAGCAATTATATCCATTTGGAGCCAGGCTAATGGCTGTGCATGTCATTCATACTAACAATAAAGCTTTGTGACTGATTTTTTTCTTGCTTGTTCATTGAACTTCAGGGCCATACCGCAATTACGATAGCGCTAGATCTAATTCAGTCAGGTTAGCTTTTATAATGAACATTGAACATTGATTAGTATCCCAGATGATTTATTTTTTATTGTCTGCACAACATAATGAATCCACAAGATGCTAATCCCAGGCCATGAAATTGTTCTGCATGGGAAGAATGTGGGATATTTATAACGCTTTGATTCAATTTGTTAAGTTGTTGAATTAATATCAGAATGTCAATGTTTTGTTAATTCCCACGGTTTGAAGGATAAGAAGACCAAGCTTTCTATCTCTTCTATCTTCTATCCTCAGATAAGCAATACCTCAATTTTAAAAATACACTGCTAATAATTAATTCTTTAATGATGCCATATTTAGGTATTGATGTATTCTATGCTAATTAGGTGAGACGGTGATCCTGTGGCTTGCTGTTGGTCCAATCACAACTTAAGTTTCTTTTTTTTTTATTTCATTTCAATGAAAATCTATTACAAACAAACTTTTATTCAACGTGTATAGAGACATTAATGAGATCGCTTTGCCTTGGTTGAGGGTACGTAGCTAGAAGATTTAGCTAGTTTTGCTAATCTAATATTAAAACAAACATAAAGAACATGTAGCATTTAATTTTAACAACCAATTAGTGAGTTCTTGCGTAAGTGTACGTAAATGAGTCAGGGGGAGCTCCGGAAGCTTCTCTTGCTACTCCAGGCTCAATAGAATTCCTTGAAATTTTGCTAGACTTCTTTTTAGCGTGAAAAGCCTGCTTGTGTTGGATTATGCTCTCTTACACTGCCTGGGGACAATAGTGTCCCAGCTTGATCCCCCTACAAGAGAGCATACCTGAGCTCCACTTAGACGGCTTCCTATTGTGTCCAGTCAGAATGGCTGCGTTCCAATCCGCTGACGATCGACTTCTCATTAACGAAGTTCCTTTTGTAACACTCTGGGATAATGTGGATTATTCAGTGACATTTTCTGACAGGCTCTCGAAAGGATCTCGGGGAACAGCGTGTGATACTGACATGGACGGACTGGGTAGGAGCTCTATACAGGACAGACTTTTGCAAGCGCTAGTCAGAATTACCGTTAGCTCTTCATTTAAAAGGTACTGATTTGAAGCATTGCTTCATTTTAAACACCGTTCCATTTTGTATTTGCATTTAATATTTTTGTAAAAGTCACCGAAATGCCGTCCAACTTTAATCTTCTGGTGCAACAAAATCAGAGTACAGGCTTTACCGCTGCCTGAAAGGTTGTAATTGATTTTTTATTTTTTATTTTTGGCTGCTAATTTGTCCGTCGCTTTTCATTCGTAGCCAATGCATGATGAAGTGCATCTGAGTTATTTATTGTTTTTTTTTCTCTTTCAGTCTGACACACAGGCACAAACAGACAAGTTTCATCTCCTAGATGCTGAGCCTCTCGTCAATAAATATGTTTGATTAGAGTGCTGCCGGGCTATATTCGGCGATTCGGCTTTAATCAGGCACATTATAGAACACACAGACACTGTGACTGCTCGGAGTAAAAAGAAGATCATGCATAGCACAGAAAAGAGTGAAAGACAGAAAGAGGGAAAAGAAGTGATGTGTATAAGACTGCAAAGTAGGATTTGGTTCTGGACACATCGGATGATCAGCCGATGAATTTCTTTGTGATTTGTATTGAGTGAAGGAGGTGTGGCCTGTCTGTGTTTGTGTGTCAGTCTTAGTAAAGGAGGGTTGCCCTGTGTGTGTGTGTGTGTGTGTGTGTGTGTGTGTGTGTGTGTGTGTGTGTGTGTGTGTGTGTGTGTGTGTGTGTGTCAGATTCAGTAAAGGAGGGGTGGCCTGTGTGTGTTTCAGTCTCAGTAAAGGAGGGGTGGCCTGGGTGTTTGTCAGTCTCAGTAAAGGAGGGTCGCCCGCTGTGTGTCAGTTTGTGTGTGTGTGTGTGTGTGTGTGTGTGTGTGTGTGTGTGTGTGTGTGTGTGTGTGTGTCAATCTCAGTGTAGTAGGGGTGGCCTGTGTGTGTATGTGTGTGTCTGTGTGTATCAGTCTCAGTGATGGATGAGTGGCCTATGTGTGTCAGTCTCAGTGAAAGAGGCGTTCCCTCTGTGTGAAGGAGTGAAGGAGGCGTAGTCTCTGTGTGCATTAGTGGTGGAAGTGTGATATTAGAATAAGGAGGTGTGGCCTATATATTCTGTCAGTCCCAGTATAGAAGGAGTGGCCTCTATGTTCTCTCTGAATCGTTGATCATATATGGCATCAACGTAACTCAATTTATTGCTAGTCTTATAATAACTTTTTGACCCAATCTCTCTCTTTCTCTCTCTCTCTCTCTCTCTCTCTCTCTCTCTCTCTCTCTCTAATCTTGTAATTTGTAAATTCCTTCCAGCTGCTATTGTAAACACTTTGCTCTTAATTGGTGAGCATGAATAAATGAATGAATGAAACAATTGCATATACACCAGTGGACCAGGAGCGTAGCTTTCTGCATCATTTTAATACATGAGCTTTGTTCGTCTGTGTGCTGATACTAATGCCTCTCTCTTTCTCTCACTGTTTCTGTAGATGGACCATGACCCTCGTAACCCCGCCTACATCTCTGCACAGGGTCCTCTGTCATCTACAGTGTCTGACTTCTGGCAGGTGAGCCGGAAACCTGCGATGGTTTGGTTTTTCTCCAACTGCTTTTTCTAGTCTCGCTAGTTATTCTAAGCTACCCTGACAAGCTAGTCATAAATGCTACTCTTCACTTCCAACACTAGCTAACAAACAGGGTCATATTTGTAATAACTATTGCTGAGTAATTAGCTGTCTGGATTACAGAGAGACGTTATACAGCATACTGAAAAGCTAGTTAATGCAAGCTAGCTAACACATTTGGATACTTGAGAAAGCCACAGATATTTAAATGCACTCATAGTGCTGTGTTTTTCAGGGCAAGGAACCTGCTCAGAAATATATACACAGAATAATAACAGCTTGTGCTATTTTCAGCAGTCTGACCCTCAAACTGAATCAGAAATTCTGTCAGCTTTCGTTATTTTAGAGCTGTCCTGAATATGACTGAAGAGACAGAGCTCTGAGAGCTTCATGACAGCTGATGGCCGAGATCTGATGGAAAATAAAACTTACCAGAGGTTAATTTATCTAGAACTGAGCATTATAACAGACATTTCAATCCTTAATGAACAATTGGTGAGGAAGAAACCTTGAGAGGAACTGGCCTTAAACCGGAGTCCATCCTGAGTTCTCGGTGGAATAGTAAAGACTACATTGAAACAAGGATGATATTTAGGGATTTTCTGTCTAATTATAACTGTATGGGATCATCCACAACCATGAAGTATATAGTAGAGTAAAAAATATACTAGCTAGCATGAAATTACTAGCAAATTTCAAATAGTCGGTAAAGTGTGTAAGTTGAAAGTGGGTGTGTTTTGAAACCTGGTGTCTTAGTAAATGTTGAAATAAATGCTATAGAATCAAATGGGCGGGCACAGAAGCCTTTATTATTGCCACATATACATTACAGCACAGTGGAATTCTTTTCTTCACATACCCCAACTAAGGAGGTTGGGGTCATAGTGCAGGGGCAGCTATGAAACAGGGACGGTTGAGGGCTTTGATCAAGGACCCAGCAGTGGCAGCTTGGCTGTGCTGGGCCTTGAACCCTGATCCTCTGATCAACAACCCAGAGCCTTAACCAGTTGAGCCACCACTGCCCCCAGTTGGTGGACCTGGGCTATATGAATAGCTGTTACTGCACTATGAGTGTAGACAGGAAGTACCCAAGTGGGCATAGTGGTATCTCAGAGCTGTGTGCAGTCATGTTTTTGAATTAGCCGTCGCTCTTATTTCCAGACTCACCTGCAAATTCCGATCCCGAACAAGCAGCTGAATCACATCCCATTGGACTATGAGTGGAACATCTATAGATTTCTTTCATATACAACAATGAGTATGGAAAAAGCTTTGGGAAGAGTTGTCAGATGTTGCTGTGAGATGTTGAGCTTTTCATCCCAACTGTGAGATTTAGTTTTGAACTCAGCTTTAAGAAACGATCTATTTAGCTTTTCTTCTATCCTTGTATTAATGCTTATCTGTTGTGTTTAACAAAACTGCCAGTCTGCCTGAAGATCTCTGAAACCTCACAGTGGTTTTCCTCGCACGTTTTTATGTCTTGCCAAAGCTAAGCGCAGAAAAAGATTAAAAGAGTAAAAGATTTCATTTTCCTGTAGTTTATACACGAAAATATTTTAATAATGCAATGGGAAGGGATTTCACATGACACCACATAGAAATATCAGCTTATTCCAATTGTTGCAAAGCATCTTTACAGAAATGTATAAATTCTGGGAAAACTCCCCGAGAAGAAACATTGAGAGAGTCTACAGGGAAGTCATCCTCTTTTGGATGACACCAGAGAGTGTAACTCCTACTATATGAGAAAAAAAGAAGAACTAATCACTGATGGAGACTTGGTATTCTTGGGGTGTGGTGTCCTAGTGGCTAAGATATTGAACTAAGAATTAAAAGGTTATGAGTTCAAATCCCAAGTCCACCAAGCTTCCACAGCTGGGCCCCTGAGAAAGGCCCTTAACCCTCAATTGTTCAGTCGCTCTGGATGATTGTGTCTACCAAATTCCATAAATGAGACTTAAGTGCAAAAGTTATCATGCCAGCTGCAGCCCTAGTGCCATCTCCATAGTTTCTACAGAAAGTGCAACCATCCACAGGTTTCTGAGGTATATCCAGGCTCCCTGGGTTCTTATCATCAGTGATGCGCCGCTGACCAGAAATATTCAGTATGGATCTGGAGATCACACCTGTCAGGACGTATCACTTACCACCGAGACATGCATTTCAAACCCAACCTGTTAAAAGATTGGGTTGCTGTTTGCTATTCATTTAAGCTCCATGGTAGACGATCGTATGTAGGAGATCTTGCTCTCTGTTAAAAGAGCACTTTTGATTGCACTCCCTGCTCACACAAATTGATTACTCTAATGCTTTTGATGTCAGGCGACCTTCCCTAGCAACCGGTATGCATTTGCCAACTAATGGGACGGCTGCTTAATTGAGGTAACCGGTTGCTTGTATTTATCATTTTACCAATTACTGCCTGAAAAAAATGATGATTTCAATTGAATTAATTTCATCTGTCTGAATCAGAAGGAGCTGGAAGTGTCCAGACTACGAAAGCTTTCATTAAACGTGCTCTGTTTAGATTCCCGATGAATATGAATGCGTCGATCCCTATCGATTATTGCGGCATGTTTATGTCATTGTCTGTCGTTGCGATTAAGAGCAAAAGAAAATGCGCCCGTCATTATCTGGAAAGTCACCTGCTCCGGCGGTGTGAAGTGAATGAACAGGATTTGTTCTGCTCCGTCAGCACCATTGTTTGCTGCTTAGGCTTTGACCTTTGCTTAACCTTGCATAGCAACGTTATTCACTGACAATGTTTAATCACCTGCTTTGGAAGGTTTGCATTAGCTCATCAGACGGCTCCAGTCTGCGGAGTCGTTACTCTGAAATGACGAACAAAACATCATGACTTAGTGGCTTAATGAGCTAATGAAGCAGAAGAACCAGATCAGAAATCATTTTTACGATTTTTAAGCAGCCGTTTAATCAAAGCATTGAAATGGAACAATTGGGGAAAAAATAGCGGGCTGTGTTTCAAGTTGTGGGGACCGGGAGATAGACAGAAACCTGGGACTGCCCGTGGATGGATCATGTCCTGTTATGTTTACTGTAATTCCAGATTAAAAAAAAACAGCTTAAACAGCACATAATACTTACAGAATTTAAAGATATCATTTTTTGTTTTCATTGTATGTATTGCCTAGAAACCCTTTGGGGCAATTTTCACATTGTAGCTGTTGAGTCACACAAGCAGCTCTAATTCTTTCAATTTTCTGCCTCTGAAGCAATAAACAACCTCCTAATCCCTAGAGCCCTAGAGTTACACCACTCTTTATTTTAACTGCTTTACTAATCTAATCTAAATGCTAGCCAATGCTAGCTAGGACAGGAAATAGTGTCGCTATGGTTACAGCAGGTGCCTCGTGCCTTTTTTTTTACCCATGTCGACATGTACAAGGTGAGCACTAAATAAATCAATAAAAATGAAAGCACTGTTAATTAACAACTAAAAGTTAGCCCGATCTAAACGATATATCACCTTTTTGCTGTCGATCTCAGGTGCCACTGTATGATGATCTGGGTTTTTTTTAATGCCAGTCCTATTGGCGTAGCGTTGCGGTGTATTTCACTATAACGGCTCCCGAGAGACACGCAGAACGTGAGTGTGATTAGTTTATGGTCAGGACCATTGTGTTTTTATTGCCCCTCGTAAAAGTCAGTGTTTTCCCCTCATTTTCCTAACGGCCACAGAGGGCCATTATATCTCAGAAGGACATGGAGAAAGTGTGATTAGAAGAAATGGAGCGAGAAATGGCGGCTCAGACAGACAAAAGTGAGAGAGATAAAGAGGGAGGGACGGCGGCGGCAAGCCGAGCGAAGGAAAAGCGGGGCGGTGAGATGAACTTAAACTTCAATTACAACGTGGAAACGGTTCTGCTAATAATAGCCAGTTCGGCCGCAAGGGAACGCTTTGTTAAGTGAAACATATGCTACATTTAAGTTAGTTCAGAATTATTGCATGGATCCAAAGGCAATAAAAGTCGGAGCGTTACGGCGTGTATATTTAACTGTACAATAGCAGACTAGAATCTTAGGATGGCTTCAGCAGGATGGACTTAAGAGTCACTGAATTCTCTGGATCACTTAATTCAGTTTGGAGTTTAAAAGGAAAGCATCTTATTTATATTTGTTTCAGTTGTGTAATTAGACAGCGCCTTGCATAAGTATTCACCCCCTGGACTTTTTCACATTTTGAATTTATATATTCTGGGACTGATATAGACTTATTTACCGTTTGGATTTTTTACCATTTGATTTTCACATCTAACATTTAAATGTTAGGCTGAGCGATTCGAAAAGACTTTTTCATATAGCTTTCAACTGCTCCAGCGTAGTTTCGCCAACGTGTTTAGAGTTATTGCCTTCTTACGTACAACCTCTATGTAATTATGTGGCTTTGGGTTGCAGCAGAACTAATTTACAGATTTAGTGCTGAATAGTTACACAGTCATGCCACTGATTTTTCTCATAACTAAAATATGTTGTGTAGATTTGTGACATTTAATCCCAATTAAGTCTGGGTTGTAAATCTAAAAAGTGTGGAAAAGAGGGCAGGGATGGAATGGGGGCGTGAATACTTATGCAAGGTACTTCACAATATAATCCTGGGAAATATATTATATTTAAATTCTACTGTTGATGTAAATTGTGAAAGTGACATGTTAGCTCGGTGTGATATGGACTGCTAGTCCAAACGGGTTGCTCAGAATCTAAAAATAAATAAATAAATAAAGTGTTTAGAAGCATCCTTGCAGTTCATGATCTCGAGGATCAGATTGTGTATTTCTAGATCTGTCTGAAAGAACTCGATGCTTATGCTCTTCTTCATTTCTCCACTGTTGTAGATGGTGTGGGAGAGTGGCTGCGTGGTGATCGTCATGCTAACGCCGCTATCAGAGAATGGAACCAAACAATGCCACCAGTACTGGCCGGACGAAGGGTCTGACCTGTACCACATCTATGAGGTAACGTTCTGATTGGTGTGTGATCGTCCACTTGAGTAGAACTTTTTGAGACAGTCCACTACATTCCACCCTGGTCTTATAGATGTAGTTGTGGAGTGGGTCTGTACTGACCAGCCAAGGAACCAGAATTCTCAGTGATACAGTAGGTCACCATCAGTGCACCATCTCATCAGCCTGGAGCAAGATTTAGTTCCTGCTCTAATCGTACATGCTTTCTTTGATAGTCAGATCCTCCTTAAGTCATTGATTCCATGGATCCAGTGAGCTTAGATGAGGCTTAGTGCTAAACTTGGCAAGGTAGTATTTCTCCAGAAACAGGGTTCAGGACAACAAGTTTCCTGAGACTAAAGGAATTGTATGGAGATTCATCCAATCACTTTGGGATTTAGACTATGCTGTTTTTGGTGAATGGAAGTGTCTTTCTTACCTAAACATTCCTTTAAAGTCCTTCCAATAAACCAGTGCCTTGAGGTACTTTTCAGTCTCCACAATCCTCTGGCACATCCTAGCAGGGATTCAGTTATCCTCTTTTACCTCCAGGTCAACTTGGTGTCAGAGCACATCTGGTGCGAGGACTTCCTGGTGCGCAGTTTCTACCTGAAGAACATCCAGACCAATGAGACGCGTACCGTAACACAGTTCCACTTCCTATCCTGGATGGATCAGAATGTTCCTGAGTCAGCTCGAACCCTGCTGGATTTCCGTAGGTGTGTAAACTCATCTTTCTACTGGCTGGACACCAGGAGAGATCATTTTTTTCCTGGTTTATGGGGTATAGAGTTCTATACTACTGTACCCAGTACTGTAGCTTGTACGTTTCATTTCTGTGGTTCTCGATTGAGATGATTAACTGCACAGGTTCTTGCTTGAATTGAACATATTTTCAGTAACAGTTCTTTGGCCTTCAAGTTCCAATTCATTGTGGTGAATTGTGGTGGTAAAAATACACAAAAAATACCATTCAAATCCAATTGTTGTTATTTTTTTCCATTCTTTTTGCATCACCGCAAATAAGCAGCAGTCCCTCTGTAACGATCCTTAATTCCGACACTTTCGTTAAATGGAAAAAACGCTCAGCGATAAATCTATAGTGAAGAAAAAGCCGATGGCAGCACAAAAAGTCCTCATTTTTCTTCTGGTCTAAACGTCTTTAATAGAGCGGCAGAAAGCACACTCACAATGGGCCGGTTGGCTTCAGCTTTATCACACAGACATTCATGCCGCTGGTGGGTAAATAATAGTATATCGGCAAATCTGCCAGCCTCCTGTTTACTTTTCTTCCATCTATTTGAGCTTAAATGGGAAAATATTGGTAATGGCAGCAGGCTGTCACAATTCCCTATATTTATCTCATATTATCTTCTCTTTTTTTCTAGAGGTGAAGGTCAAAAATAATGTTTTGTTTTCGTTCTTTCTTTTATGTCATGTCTCTTTTAGCTTTCAGTTCACGCTTCCTTTAACTTTCGGTTCCGTGTGTGACCTTTAAGATAACCCCGGTGTTCAGATGAGTCTGTTGTGTGACGTTATTGACTTCAAATTTGTATGATTTTCACTGTTTATTCCAAGCGTAAACTTCGGAACAGCGAAGGTTCATTATTAGTGGGGGTTCCTTCTTATACTAGTCAGTGTGAACGAGCTGTAGCAATAGAAACCATGAGGTATTAGAACGAGCGCATTAATGTTAACCGGTGATTTGGAGCTGTGGCGTTAACTGATAGTTCTAGTGACTGTTTTTCCAGTTTTATGGTCCTTCAGCTAAGTAAAAACAAAGCCCCATATCTTTAAATCAGAGACCTCAGTAATTAAAGGGAAAACATCCGTTTGTATTTTTAGGCTTCTGAACAACGACAACATGATGGGGCACGTTTCTGTCCGGATCCTACTGGAATCTTCTAGCATTCTCTCAGCATGTGGATTTACTTCATTCTCTCAGCGGATTTTTTGCTATGTTTAATGCCGAGACTTGTTCTGATGTCGGCAGCCATTTTGGTGCTGTCATGAATGTTTCATGCATTGAATGACAGACACTTTACACTCACTTTTCTCTCTCTCTCTCTCTCTCTCTCTCTCTCTCTCTCTCTCTCTCTCTCTCTCTCTCTCTCTCTCTCTCTCTCTCTCTCTTTCTCTTTGGTTGGCCAGCTAATTAGCGGTTGCCACTGTCATTTTTGTGATGTTGCAGCTAGTTATATGAGCCCAGTTGCATAGTCACAAAAGTGATCATTGGAAACTGTATCTCTTCTTCCAGGCCCTGCACCCTTCCTCCTCCTCCTCCTCCTCCTCCTCCTCTTCCTCCTCCTCTTCCCGCTCCTTTAATCTCACCATCCTTTTTTTCACGTTCCTCTTTCCTTTCCACTCTTCTCTTTTTTAGCTCATATGAACATTATTCTTTCTGTGTTCCTTTTATGTGGCTCCATCGTTTCTCTCACGCTTAATTTCTCTATCTCTCTCTCTCTACCTTCTTAAAATTCACTCTCTTTTTCTCAATGCTCCTCTTTCTCCTTCTGTGTAATTTCCTCCGTCCTTCCTTCTATCCCAGCCCATCACCGTATATGTTTTTCCATTTTTTATATAATCCTTCCATCTTTCCTTTTTCCTCTTTCATCATTTCTCCTTCTCTTCTTTCGACCCATTTTCTACAATTTTCTGACTCTCCCTTGCTCTCTTACTATACCTCAGTATCCCTTCATTGTTATACCCTTTCCTATCTTCCTCTCCCTTTTCCACATCCCATCTTTTCCTCAGTTTCTGTCCCTCTGTTCCTTTCTCACCATGTTACCCACCAGTCTGGTTACTTTCTTCTTTGTTGATACCACCTTGTTCTCTCTTTCTAGATATTCGTCTCTTTATGGTTTTTGTCCACTTTTTTCTATTTTTTCCACATTTTCTAATCTGTATTTCCAAGATAATTCCTCATCCTGCTGCTTCAGTCATCTAAGAATTACCTCTCTCTCTCTCTCTCTCTCTCTCTCTCTCTCTCTCTCTCTCTCTCTCTGTGTGTGAAACATCAGATCATTTTCACTGCTTTTTGCACTTGTATCTCAAAGGCTACATTTATTTCATTATTTTTTTCCCCACTCATCTTATTTTCATGATTTTTTTTTCAGATAAATTTTACAATTTTTTTCTTTCTTTCTTTCTTTTATTATTTTTTTTAAAGGAGGTCATTCAAAATGAATAATCCTTCGATAATCGTCCTCAATGGATATGTTTTTCTCGTTTTCCTTGGCACTGGTAAACAACCTTGAGGTTTTCAGTCAGATGTGTCAGCGAGAGAGAGAGAGAGAGAGAGAGAGAGAGAGAGAGAGAGAGAGAGAGACAGACAGAGAGAGCGAGAGAGAGAGAGAGAGAGAGAGAGAGAGAGAGAGAGAGAGAGAGACGCATCATGAAAAGAAATCACAAAAGCATCACATTGAACTCTTGTAAAACACAAAATTAGGGCTAAGAGATTTGGTTTCCATGGTAACCCCAAGGGCGGTGTGAAAAGCATGAGAAGTGTGTGAGTGTGGGTGTGAGTGTGTGTGTGTGTGTGTGTGTGTGTGTGTGTGTGTGTGTGTGTGTGTGTGTGTGTGTGTGTGTGTGTGTGTGTGTGTGTGTAGGGGGTGTTTTTCCACTCAGGCGTGTAACACTGCTAATTGTGTGTTAATGGTAATGTGTCCCAGCCCACTGTAGTGTTCATCACCCCTTTAACAGGGTTTATCGCTCTCATTTTCACAATTTGTTTGACTGCACAAACATTATAATGTTTATAGAATTTTATTAGAGCACTCTGGTGAGACAGCCACAGTTCAGTGTTTCAGAGCAATAATAATAATAATAATAATAATAATAATAATAATAATAATAATAATAATAATATTAATAATAATAATAATAATAATAATAATAATAATAATAATAATAATAATAGGTTAGAGGTGTGTGGAATGGTGTACAGTTTATAGATGTATATGTATATAGAAGACACTATAATATATAAATTAGATAGATAGCTATAAGTGTATAAGTGTATAAGTGTATAATACATTGACCTATACCTATCAAGGTATAGTACATAGCTATATTTGTCCTTTGCTATATTTGCTATATAGATCCACGTATAAAATAGAAATCGTGTAGTGTATAGATAAGTTTTTAGATTATAGAACAGCAGTGTATAGAACAATGTACAGTGTATAGAACAGTGCAGTGTATACAGTAGATCAATATGTAGAGCAGTGTTTAATTTATTGAACAGTGCATAGTTTATAATACAAAGTATAGTGTATAGAACATAGCATAGATCAGTCTATATAAAAGTGTATTGTGTATAGAGTAGAGTATAGATCAGTGTATATAATAGTGTATAGTGTAAAGATCAGTATATACTTTATAGAACAGAATATAGTGTATACAACAGAGTATAGATCAGTGTATAGAATAGTGCATTGTGTATAGATCACTATATAGTGTATACAACAGTGTATAGTGTAAAGAGCAGTTCCGTTTATATTGTGAATATCAGTGTAAATAACAGTGTATAATATATAGAAAAGAGTATTGAACAGTGTATACAACCGTGTATAGTGTATAGAACAGAGTACAGAACATTGTGTAGTGTATAGGACAGTGAATAGTGAATAGAACATTGTGTAGTGTATAGCAGTGGTCCCCAACCTTTTTTTCGCCGCGGACCGGTCAATGTTTGATCATTTTACCGCGGCCCGCTGGGGGTGGGGGGTGGCGGCTATACAATTAAATCAAAATTAATAATTTTGATTTAATTGTATTTTAACATGCCTTTTTTAACTCTTTTCAACGCTTAATCAATGAGAACCCTGATCTCGTTGCAATGAGACGGTTCCATCTGGGGTAATAGGAGACAATGATGCCCGAAGTGTGTTGCTTATGACCAGTTTATTCCGTTGTTTTGTTTCGGTTGCCGTCACTGCAGAAATCCCCGCTTCACACAGATAGCATG
The DNA here is from genome assembly GCF_022655615.1 of Tachysurus fulvidraco. Lineage (NCBI taxonomy): Eukaryota > Metazoa > Chordata > Actinopteri > Siluriformes > Bagridae > Tachysurus > Tachysurus fulvidraco. Next base: position 47,208,807 of record NC_062518.1, read on the forward strand.
TCAGAAATGGCAATAGGGATTTAAGTGCTGTGGTGGCAAACTCAGGGTATTCCGCCATGACTTTAATCCAGAACACCGGCAGAGTTTCTAACTTTCTAACGACGTCTGTTTCGTGCTCATTTTTGCTAATTCGTGGGTTAAATTTGAGCAAACACAATATACACGTACACCAAGCACTGTTAAACATGACAAAGTACCGGTGAACAGAGAGAAGAGCGATACACACCTCTCCACCAAAGCTACAACGCCACTGCCGCTTGCAGCCGCTCAGCTCCAGACGCCACCTAAACCCGGCCCGATATCATGATATTTTGCGCATGCACGGTATTGGTGCGGCTTTAGGTGACATCTCTCAGTTAACCTCTCCTCCATGGAAAGCCCCGAGAGAAATACACCACAGGAAATAAAATGGAAATAATTTAATGTTCGCGGCCCGGGGGTTGGGGATCACTGGTGTATAGGACAGTGAATGGTGAATAGAAGATTGTATAGTGTTTACAACATTGTATACTGTATGAAACAGAGTATAATGTATAGTGTATAGAACAGAGTATAGTGTGTAGAACAGAGTATAATGTATAAAACAGAGTATAGGGTATATAACAGAGTATGGTGTATAGTGTATAGAACAGAGTATAGTGTATAGTGTATAGAACAGAGTATAGTGTATAGAACAGATTATAATGTATAAAACAGAGTATAGTGTGTAGAACAGAGTATAATGTATAAAACAGAGTATAGGGTATATAATGTATAGAACAGAGTATAGTGTATGCAACAGAGTATAATGTATAAAACAAAGTATAATGTATAAAACAAAATATAATGTATAAAACAAAGTATAATGTATGGAACAGAGTATAGTATATACAACAGAGTATAGTGTATAGAAAAGAGTATAATGTATAAAATAAAGTATAGTGTGTAGAACAGAGTATAATGTATAAAACAGAGTATATTGTATATAACAGTGTATAGTGTATATAACAGTGTATAGTGTATAGTGTATATAACAGTGTATAAAAAGTATAGTGTATATTACAGTGTATAGGGTATATAACAGAGTATAGAGTATATAACAGTGTATAGAGTATAGTGTATACAACAGTGTAGCGTGTATAAAACAGTGTAGCATGTATAAAACAGTGTAGCGTGTATAAAAAAGTATAGTGTGTAGAACAGAGTATAGTGTGTAGAACAGAGTATAGTGTATATAACAGTGTATAGAGTATAGTGTATACAACAGTGTAGCGTGTATAAAACAGTGTAGCGTGTATAAAACAGTGTAGCGTGTATAAAGAAGTATAGTGTGTAGAACAGAGTATAGTGTATATAACAGAGTATGGTGTGTAGAACAAAGTATAATGTATAAAACAGAGTATATTGTATATAACAGTGTATAGTGTATATAACAGTGTATAGTGTATAGTGTATATAACAGTGTATAAAAAGTATAGTGTATATTACAGTGTATAGGGTATATAACAGAGTATAGAGTATATAACAGTGTATAGAGTATAGTCTATACAACAGTGTAGCGTGTATAAAACAGTGTAGCATGTATAAAAAAGTATAGTGTGTAGAACAGAGTATAGTGTGTAGAACAGAGTATAGTGTATATAACAGAGTATGGTGTGTAGAACAGAGTATAATGTATAAAACAGAGTATAGTGTATAGAACAGAGTATAGTGTGTAGAACAGAGTATAGTGTGTATAACAGAGTATAGTGTGTATAACAGAGTATAGTGTATATAACAGAGTATAGTGTATAGAACAGAGTATAGTGTGTAGAACAGAGTATAGTGTGTAGAACAGAGTATAGTGTGTAGAACAGAGTATAGTGTATATAACAGAGTATAGTGTGTAGAACAGAGTATAGTGTGTAGAACAGAGTATAGTGTGTAGAACAGAGTATAGTGTGTAGAACAGAGTATAGTGTGTAGAACAGAGTATAGTGTGTATAACAGAGTATAGTGTGTATAACAGAGTATAGTGTGTAGAACAGAGTATAGTGTGTAGAACAGAGTATAGTGTATATAACAGAGTATAGTGTATATAACAGAGTATAGTGTGTATAACAGAGTATAGTGTGTAGAACAGAGTATAGTGTATATAACAGAGTATAGTGTGTATAACAGAGTATAGTGTGTATAACAGAGTATAGTGTGTATAACAGAGTATAGTGTATATAACAGAGTATAGTGTGTATAACAGAGTATAGTGTATATAACAGAGTATAGTGTATATAACAGAGTATAGTGTGTAGAACAGAGTATAGTGTATATAACAGAGTATAGTGTGTATAACAGAGTATAGTGTATATAACAGAGTATAATGTATATAACAGAGTATAATGTATATAACAGAGTATAGTGTATATAACAGAGTATAGTGTGTAGAACAGAGTATAGTGTGTAGAACAGTGTATAATATGTAGAACAGAGTATAGTGTATATAACAGAGTATAGTGTGTATAACAGAGTATAGTGTATATAACAGAGTATAGTGTATATAACAGAGTATAGTGTGTATAACAGAGTATAGTG
>NC_062518.1:47221353-47258853 GCF_022655615.1 Tachysurus fulvidraco
GAGAGCAAGAGAGAGAGTGACATCATGTGAATAATAAAATCACATGCTTTATTCAGAAAGCTGAATGTAAAAATAATAATCTGAAAGAATCACATGGACATAAATGAGTCACATGGAGGAATCACATAAGAACCATGTGGAAAAACTCACAAGAAAAATAAATAAATCATATGAAAGAATCACACGACATTGATAGAATCATCCGGAAGAAAAACATTAAAGTAAATGAATCCCACGAAAAAAAAAGAGAATCTCATTTGGAAAAATCATATGACATGAAATCGAGGAAACATCTAAAAGATGTCACATGACGATCATAAATGAATCATGAAAGAATAGATGAATCATTTGGAAGAAGATAGAGTGTTTTTAAATAATCTAGCAAACAGGTGTTGCCCTTTTTTCTTTTTAATTCGGACTAGCTAGCTTCTTCTCATCTGTTGATGTGTTTAACTGTGAGCTGAAGTAAACAGCTAACGCGTGAGCGCTTAGCATGGCTCTTTTTTCCCCGCTTCAGATTCCTCTGTGTTTTTATGTTGTTTATACAAAACAAAAACACAATCGTTATTGTTTGGCGAATAGATTAAACAGTGACTCTTACGTCGCCCCCTTGTGGTGCGGAAAAAAAACTAGCTTTGATAATTATGCTAGCTATAGCAGTGAGTTTTGTTTAAACGTAGCTATGTGCTATATGTTTTAGTACATTTTTGTAGAGTTTTGTAAATGTCAACAGAAAAAAAAATCAAATTTTATGGCAAGCAGTTATGAAAACAAACAAAAAAACAAACAAACCACAAAAAAAAGTAACTCTGCATACAGATTTGTCCAAAAAAAAAAAAAAAAATCATGAATCAATGTTTAATATAAACTCGAATAAATCCATTTAAAGAAAAAAAAAACAGAATTTCGAAACATTTTCTCTCGTTTCTCTTCATCTATCTCTCCTGGTTTCGAAAGGTAGCGTCTCACTCCATCAGGCCAACTGCTAAAGTGCTATATTAAGGACCGCTCTCCGGCTGCGGTGGAACGTTCTGGAATCGTGTTGCTGCTTCACGGTTTGTGGAGAAGCCAAAAAATCTGGATGTGAACTCTATTTAAAGGGACGCATGGGAAGGAATGAAACTCCGGTTCTCAGTTCCACGCAGAGCTGAAAGATAAAAAAAACGTGTGATTAGTATTCTCGAGAGCTTAGCTCAATCAGAGAGACAGAGGAAAAAAAAAACTCGTCCAGAAACCCAATTATCCTGCTGCGTTCTACCCGAGTCCTTCACTTCAACACCGGAGTGTCTCAACAGCACTTAAAGCTGAGCTTCAGCTCGATCACCTGTGTTCACGCGGACGATTGAACATCTTTATCGTGTCTCACTCAACAGTCGCCTTAATATGAAGCACATATGAAAGTAGACACTCGGGATTTTAAGAATTTGCTGAGTTCGTCTGCAAATTCTAGTGATACATCATAGAAAAGATCCAGAAAAACCAAAACAGTTTTTTTTTCCACACAAATGTTTGTATGTTCAGTGTAAATGTTGATATCAAACCCATTTCTGCTCTCTGGGATATAAGGCCACGTTCACACCGCAAGTCTTAATGCTCAATTCGGATATTTTGCTCAGATCTGATTTTTTTATTTTGTTTGGCTGTTCACATTACCTTTTAAAATGTGACTTATATCAGATACCGGTGTGAACCGTTTGCGGTTTCGAACTGACCCGCAAACGAACTGCATGCGCAAACGAACAATAACGATGACGTCACACGCAGCACGCAGTCGCGCTAAAAAGTTGGCGAGGTTATGGAGGAAGTAATGTGATGCATTCAATGCAAACATTATGAGCTGGTTCACGTAACCACTTTATATAACACTCTTAACACACACACACACACACACACACACACGTTACTATTCACATTTGTGTCACATTTTAGCCGGCGCAAAAAAAAAAGAAAAAAAAAAGGATTTCGAAAACTTTTTGTTTTGCGCCTGCGAAAACCTTAACACAAACGTGAATGGTAATGTGTGTGTGTTTGGAAAAAAATCAAATTTCAAAAATCAAAAAAAACATTGGAAAAAATCAAATTTGGGTCTGATTCAGGAGCACATATGGAAGTGGTATAAATCTGATTTGAAAAACTCAGATCTGGGCCAGATTTGAGTGCACACTACTCCTGAAGAAGTCTGACCTGGTCACTTGACCCCCAAAAAATCGGATTTGGGCCACTTTTACCTGCAGTGTGAACAGGGCCTGCAAGACTGACCTAGGGGGTGTGGCCTAAAGACTGCAGTCGGAAGTCGTGTTTTTTAACCAAATGCTCTTTTTGAGTCCATCGAGTCTTTTTGAGCACATTTAGATTAATATGATGTCGAACATGACTTTACAGGTTTAGCAGAACTTCATGTCATGTGTACGATTAACATTAGCATGTTTATGAATAATGATTAGCATCGGTTTGTCTTTATGAAGTATCTGTGTACAAAACAAGGGCGGAAACATAAAAAAAAAGAAAGAAAGACGATAGAAACACTCGGAGCTGAATAGCGTCAGTCGTCTGGGTTTATTCCTAACTGCTGGAGTGAAAGTCTGAGCTTTGGCCGGCTCGCTTCAGAGTCCGCAGGCTGTGAGATCAGTGTACAGGAGGGAGGCAGAGCCGAAGCCGAGGGGAGCGCAGAGGAGCGACGCTGTTTAATTTGGGCGCCGTCCAGAGGAGCAGCGTGGGAAGGGTTCCAGAAAAGCACAGAAGTGCTGGTGGTGATGGTGGAAGAGGAGGAAGAGGAGGAGGAAGAGGAGGACAGGGAGGAGGCTGAGCTTCAATCCAGCCTTGTTGTTCCCTTGTTGCTGAACACAGCTGAGGCTGTAACGAGATGGCAACAGATTGCAGCGCCAACGTCTCATGTCTGGCCAAAAACTCCGCTGGCTTTGATCTACTTTAAAAACGCAAACATGTTTTTTTTTCTTTATTTTCTTTTTTTCAGAAGAGTCCAGAAGAAAGACAAGAACCTGGAAGAAGTGATACTCAAATATCCCTCTCACTGCTGAAATCCAGGAACAGACTAGGCTAGGCTAGGCTAGGCTAGGCTAGCTTAGCTGAAATGCTAACAATTGATATAAAGTTCAGAAGAAATGTGCATTTGTCTCATTCAACAGTAAGAATTACACTTTTATTGTGTAAACTAGAACTCCGTCTAATTTTTAATCCACTTACAGATCCGACAGTCAGAGATTCTCTTCTCATGGACACTACAGCAGCTTTTTCCCTCAGCAGCCTCCTCTTCATCTGTAAATACTTTGTTTACACAAATGCAGCTGAAAGACATTCAGTTTGATACTTTATTATTTACTTCGATATCTATCGATCTACTTATTCATTATTTATATAATATTAGGGGTTTTGTTGTTTGGTTGGTTTTGTTCATACTTTTAAAACATTTTGTTGGAATTTATTTATTTATTTATTTATTTATTTATTTATTTATTTATTTATTTATTATCTCCTCTCCCTATTATTTTGGGTGCATTTAATGTTGGTGTCTCAGCTTTTTAAGGCTTCTCCTTCTAATGGACAAATTTGCCTTCCTCCGTCTTCTTTCTCTCTCTCCCTTTCCTCCTCCTCCTCCTCCTCCTCCTCCTCGGTGTGGGTGATGGAAGTGACCTCGCTGGCCTCAATATCTCAGTCTGTCAGTCAGTGAGTGAGTTTATCAGCAAACGTCGGTTCAAGACGCTTCCTGTCCACCGGGACTTTAACCATTTGCATACTGAAATTGGCTCTGGGCCACAAAGGGGGCGGGGCCAACACCTTGCATAATTACAGCTGATAATGAGCATGGCTAACAAGCGTGTGGCAGGATATTAGTGCCGTCTCTGTGGGTCAGAGGTCAGGGGATATTGAGGGAAGCTTTTAGCGAACAGTAATAATGCACTTTGGATGCAGGGTCATGTCCAGGAAGCTGATTGGTTTGAACAGAACAGAGCAAATTACCATAATGTTTTGTTTGCAAAATACGACACGACCGAAAAGCTTCCCAAGCTCACAAATTCCATCCACATCCAGCGCTTCAAAATAAAGGTCAGGTCAGTGATGTTTATCCTTCAGTGTCTGTCAGATAATGAAGAGGCGTGGCAAGACGATGTCATCAAACAGTGCCAGACATACAACAGCTGTTACAGAGCTGTCAGTCAAAGCCAATAAACAAACAAACAAACAAACAAACAAACAAATAAATAAGAAAGAGCACAATAATATTTTTAAATAAATGAAGTTTCAACAGTTACTTTCGAAAAATATGTTTATTGTGTTTATTGGCCTGATTTTGTATGTTAAATGATTATGTATTCTTACATTCCTCCTTTTTTACTATTTATTTATTTTTTAGCTTCACAAAACGTATTTTTAATGAACAAACCTAGCATGTTTCTGGTCCTTTTATCTGTAAAATTGTACTTTTGAAACATCAATATAACAAAAAATAAACAATATTATAATGAGTAAATAAAGAAATGTTTGTAAATAAATGATTTGATAAATAGAGAAATTAATTAATTAGAGAAAATCCATAAACATTTTCATTTAAAAATATAACATAATAAATAAAACAATTTTTTTTGTTTACTGACAAAATATAAATAATCTTTGTTTACTGACTGATTTTTCTATACATTTTTACACATATATTTTCCCCCTCGTTTCTTTTTTCCTGTTTGCATTTATTGTAAATGTAATTGTATTCTTTTTGTCATTTATTCACGTATTGTTTTTACATTTAGAATTACAAAGAGTAAACACATAAATGTTTACTATGTTCGTATTAAAAGTTCATTCCTGTTTGTTCGACAACACACACACACACACACACACACACACACACACACACACACTCACACACACACAGAGTGAATGAACATACATACAGCAACTGTTCTTGGTGTTATAGATTGCAGGAAATGTGTGTGTGTGTGTGTGTGTGTGTGTGTGTGTGTGTGTGTGTGTGTGTGTGTGTGTGTGTGTGTATCATATAGAGACATCTGCTGATGGTAATTACACCTTTTATCCCCTTTAAGGATAGTCGTCTCTATGAATAGTTTCAGAGCTTCTCATGAACAGCTGTACAATTGAAAGTAGAAAAAAAAACTTTAGGGCAATCTGTCTTTTTTCCTATAAAAGATAAAACATCATTCACTCATCACTTTAGGAAAAAAAGAAAGAAACACACACTCTTTCACACACACACACACACACACACACACACACACACACACACACACACACACACACACACACACACAGAGAGAGAGAGAGAGAGAGAGAGAGAGAGAGAGAGAGAGAGAGAGAGAGAGAACCCCTGTCCCCGTACCCATTGTGTGAGAATTCAATAAGGTGTTATTAAAAACGCTTGAAGCGGTTGTAGTGACGACGTGCACACTAGGGCCTGATTATGCATTTTAATGAGGCTGTGATTCGAGAAGAGAGAGCGAGAGAGAGAGAGAGAGAGAGAGAGAGAGAGAGAGAGAGAGAGAGAGAGAGAGAGAGAGAGAGAGAGAAAACAACACTGAACAAAAGAAGGAAAAACAAAAGGCAGCGTGTGGAACAATACACCAGCATGATCGAATCTGCATCCTGACAAATCAACATGTTTTATTCAACAGCTGTGAGGTGTGTTTGTGTGTGTGTGTGTGTGTGTGGGGGGGGGGGGGTTGCATTATGGGTAGAGCTGATAAATGAATTGCACTTTAATCACGATCACAAGATTTAGCTCTGACAATTAATTCGGCTCCCACTACAGCGCTGCACTCTGGTTGGTCAGAAGGTGCTGATTACTTTGATCTAATCCGTGTGACGGTTTCTATGGTAACGGCTTGTGTCACATGGAGAGATCGATGAAACTGGTGAAGGAAGGAGGTGTTTTTTGTAATGTATATAGAAGGAGTCTCCAGTGTCAGAGCTTTGGGAACATTGAGAGATAGCTGCAAAACTGGGCTGTGGAGTAAAGCTGTCCAGTTGGTGTTTCAATAGTAATGGCACCCCTGATAGACTCTGTATTTGAAATAACGCATATTTTTATTGCTCATCATCTCATCTTTTAATCCATCCTTCCTCCATCACACCATTCATCAAGAGCTAATCTCAGAGGTCAACAGAAGTCCCACCAGGGACGAAGGGCCAGATTCCTGGTGATTTTCCTGAACAAATAACACACTGTGACCTTTGACCCCTCTCTCAGAGTCAGAGTCTGGATTCTGCAGCTGGTCACCACTTTGTCTCTTTTTATTTTACCTTCCTCTAGTTCCTCGACTCTGCATCACACATCAAATCTGCCTCTCTCTCTCTCTCTCTCTCTCTCTCTCTCTCTCTCTCTCTCTCTCTCTCTCTCTCTCTCTCTCTCTCTCTAAAAATCGTCCATACATAATTCATCATGTGTTTCCCCCCATCAGCAGCGAGCTGTCCTAGCAACAGGATCCTAGCAACAGCAGCGACTCTCTCCTCCACAAACAGCCTATAGGGAACAGTCATGTCTCAGTAAATTCATCCAATCACTACAGAGAGAGAGAGAGAGAGAGAGAGAGAGAGAGAGAGAGAGAGAGAGAGAGAGAGAGGGAGAGAGGATGAGACAGACAGAGAGACAGAGAAGTAGATGAATAGAGAGACACAGACAGCAGGGGATAAAGAGAGACAGACAGATGGACAGACAGACAGACAGACAGACAGACAGAGAATTAGATGAGTGAGAGACACTGAGATGGCAGTGGGGGAGAGAGAAAGATAGGGAGAGGGAGAGAGACACAGACCGTACATATATACACAGACAGTGAAAGAGACAGTAAGAGAAGGAGTGAGAATGAGCTTGAGACAGACGAAGAGAAAACAAGACAGACAGACAGACAGACAGACAGACAGACAGACAGACAGACAGACAGGTGGCATGGGAGCAGGAGTCAGAGAACTCAATGCATGTAGTCAGAGGAAGAGAGACACAGAAATGGAGAAACAGAGGGAGAGAAAATTGAGTGTGAGATTGAGTGTTGAGAGAGAGAGAGAGAGAGAGAGAGAGAGAGAGAGAGAGAGAGAGAGAGAGAGAGAGAGAGAGAGAGAGAGAGAGAGAGAGAGAGAGAGAGACTGTATCAAAGAAACAAGAAGAGAACTTCAAAAGCTCCAACTAGACTGAGACACACTGGGGACTGAGCAGTAAGAGAAGAGCTCTACCTCAGGGACCAGACAATCTACAGCCTGAGAGAGCAGCTAGAGGAACCCAAAGCCAGTCAACAATCACCCAGTCCAGCAGAGGGTAGACCTCCTCACAAAACCATACAACCATCCACGACCAATAAACCACCAGACAGAGCCACAATCACCTGGACCTCAGCCACAGACACCAAACCCACAGCCAGAACCGCTGAGACCTCAGACAGATATCGTAGACACAGCCACCTAACCCATAGTCACAACAACTGAGACCCCCTACCACCAAGACCCTAAAAAATAGTCAAGTCAAGTCAAGAAGCTTTTATTGTCATTTCAACCGATATATAGCTGTTGCAGCACACAGTGAAATGAGACAACATTTCTCCAGGAACACGGTGCTACCTAAAACAAAGACAGACTAAGGACTTCAAATCAAATCAAATCAAATTCAATTTTATTTGTCAGAAACACATACATCATACATACAGGGTACGATATGCAGTGAAATGCTTTATGCAACTGTCTGGTATAAGAATAAAGAATATAAATAAGAAGTGTAAAAAAGTAGAAAATAAAATGAGAATTAAAATAATAAAAAAGTATAAACTATAGAAGAAAACTATATCACTCACTCACTCATTTTCTACCGCTTATCCGAACTTCTCTATCTCAGGCTATCTCAGGCGTCATCGGGCGTCATCGGGCATCGAGGCAGGATACACCCTGGATGTAGTGCCAACCCATCACAGGGCACACACACACTCTCATTCACTCACACACTCACACACTACGGACACTTTTCCAGAGATGCCAATCAACCTACCATGCATGTCTTTGGACCGGGGGAGGAAACCGGAGTACGCGGAGGAAACCCCCGAGGCACGGGGAGAACATGCAAACTCCACACACACAAGGTGGAGGTGGGAATTGAACCCCCGACCCTGGAGGTGTGAGGTGAACGTGCTAACCACTAAGCCAACGTGCCCCCCCTCAGAAAATTATATAAAAATATGAAATATATGGAGAATATGAAGAGAGATGTATATGTATATATACATATACATAAATGTGTATGGTTATTAAAGATTGTCCTTAAAGTGTCCAGGTGCAGTATGGTGTGTAACTAGTGTATAAAGTGGCACTGTGCTGTGCAAGTGTTCTTAGTATGTCCAGGTGCAGTATGGTGTGTAAATAGTGTATGGAGTGTATAAAGTGTATAAAGTGGCACTGTGCTGTGCAAGTCCAGAGTTACAGTGACAGTCCAGAATTCCAGTTCAAGAAAAGAATTAGGATGGTTTAGGATCTGGATGGCCTGCGGGAAGAAGCTTCTCCTCATCCTCATGTGTTTGCTTTCAGGGAGCTTAGTAAGTAGCCCTAGCTACATAAAGTGCATCTGTGCAACCTGGTGTACGCTGTGCAGGACAAGAAAAACAAGACAGAAAGACAGTGCAGGAAAAAAGACGGTGTAAACAAAAATACAAGACATCACACAAAAAGACAATAAATAAAAACAGCGCTGACCAGTGTAAATACTGTAAGTTCAACAATATTGTGTGTGCAGAAATACTGGAATAAACACAGTATTTATAGCATGTTTTTATTGCATGGGGTAATGTAAACCAGTGGTCCCCAACCCCCGGGCCGCAGACCGGTACCGGTCCGTGAACCAAATGGTACCGGGCCGCCCAAGGAATATTAAATTATTTCCATTTTATTGATTGTGGTGTATTTCTATCGGGTTTGTGTGACTTTCCATGGACGAGAGGTTAACCGGGAGCTGAGAGACGTCACCTAAAGCCGCACCGATACCGCGCAGGCGCAAAATATCATGATATCGTTATATATGTTAAGGTGACGTCTGGAGCTGAGCGGCTACAGCGGCAGTGGTGTTGTAGCTTTGGTGGAGAGAGAAGGTGTGTATCGCTCTTCTCTCTGTTCACCGGTACTTTGTCATGTTTAACAGTGCTTGGTGTACGTGTATATTGTGTTTGCTCAAATTTAACCCACAAATTAGCAAAAATGAGCACGAAACAGACGTCGTTAGAAAGTTAGAAACTCTGCCGGTGTTCTGGATTAAAGTCATGGCGGAATACCCTGAGATTGTCACCACAGCACTTACATCCCTATCGCCATTTCCGACATGCTATCTGTGTGAAGCTGGGATTTCTGCAGTGACGGCAACCGAAACAAAACAAAGGAATAAACTGGACATAAGCGACACACTTTGGGTGTAATTGTCTTCTATTACCCCAGATGGAACCGTCTCATTGTAAAGAAACAAGCTCAGGGTTCTCATTGATTTAGCCTTGTAGTGAGTTAAGAAGGCATGTTTAAATACAATTAAAATAAAATGATTGCTGTAAAGTATTGTGCAAAACAGCATTTAACTGAAATGTGAGACAGCATGTGCAAAGAGCAAAAAAACAGTGTGCAAAACAGTATGTAAACAATTTGATGGATGTATAATGGAAGAGTGTGTAACTGGTTTAGGTCTGTGCAGTCCATACAGTTTATGTGTGCGTGTGTGTTGTGCTCAGTACAGTTCAGTTCAGTTCTTAAGGAGCCTGATGGCTTGTGGGGAGAAACTGTTACAAAGTCTGGTCGTGATGGCCCGGATGCTTCGGACCCTTTTTTTTTTCAGATGGCAGCAGGGTGTGTGTGAAGGGGTGGACAATGCTGTTGACTTTGCATATGCAGCGTGTGATGTAAATGTCCATGATAGAGGGAAGAGAGACTCCATTGATCTTCTCAGCTGTTCAGTGAAGTTCTCCGCTAGATGAACACCAAGAAATTTGGTGCTCTTGACGAACTCTACAGATGATCCGTCGATGGTCAGTGGAGAGTGGTCGCACTGTGCTCTCCAAAAGTCAACAGCCATGTCTTTAATTTTATCAACATTCAGAGACAGGTCGTTAGCTGTAAACAAGGCAGTTAGCTGTTGCACCTGTATGCTGACTCGTCGTTCTTGCTGGTGAGACCCACCCCGGTCGTGTCATCCTCAAACTTGCTAATATGGTTCGATCTGTGCATCGCTGCACAGCCGTGAGTCAGCAAGGTGAGCAGCAGTGGGCTGAGCACGCAGCCCTGAGGGGCTCCAGTGCTCAGTGTGGTGGGGTTGGTGATTCTGCTCCCGATCCGTACTGACGGAGGTCTCCCAGTCAGAAAGTCCAGGATCCAGTTGCAAAGGGAGGTGTTCAGTCCCAGCAGGCTCAGCTTCTCAGTCAGGTGCTTAGGGAGATTGTGTTGAATGCTGAACTAATGTCCATGAACAGCATTTGTACGTACTGTATGTGTCTTTATTGTCCAGGTGGGTGAGGGTTGAATGAAGGGCTGTGGCAATGGCATTGCCCATGGAGCGGTTTGGATGATACGCGAACTGTTGGGGGTCCAGTGAGGGTGGTAACCGGATCGTGATGTGATTCATGAGAAGCTTATCGAAGCACTTCATAGCGATGGGTGTGAGTACGACAGGACAATAATCATTGAGGCAGGACACTGTAGACTTCTTTGGGACGGAGACAATGGTGGTTGTCTTGAGGCACGTAGGAACAACAAAGCTGCTCGGGCATAGAAGTCATTCAGCGCATCTGGGAAGCTGTCGTGTAGTTCATGATCGCCTGTATGCCCTGTCACATGCACTTTTACTTTGTTATCACAGCACTGGAGCTAAAAGCTAACGTACTGTAACTAATGTGGACGTTTTTTATCATCAATAAATAGGTGGCAATGTAAAATAGACAAAGCTGACAAAAGTGTGTTGTATGTTTACAATTACAACATACCTGCCGCTTTAATCCTATAAACGTTATTACAATTTCATCTCATTTTATATTTTATAGGTGAAATTGTATCTAGAGTTTTTGAGAAAAAAATTTAAATATTCTGGTTATGTTTTTCTAACTCAGCATTAGCAGCATTAGCTGTAGTCTTTATTATTAGCCTTTCCTTAAGTAAAGAACACAAGGAGTCTTGTTTTTTTTTAGCCAATAGAAAAGAAGAAGGCGGGCCTTTGGTCTCTGTGTAGGTTGTTGCACTATTAAGCAGCATCACAGTGAACATTTATGTGATTAACTTTTCGTATAAGTTCATTATATAGATCATCATGTATTTTCAGAAAAAACATAAATAATTAACAGCTGAAATGTTGAAGGTGACGATAATTCTGTTCAAAGGATTTAGCCTAATGCTAATTTTTTCCATCTGCTTCAGGATGCTAATCATCCCCCTGCAGTAAAGTAGCTGTCGAAACCCTCCTGCGAGCAGATCTGAGCGTCTCTACAGCATGATGCTCTGAGGAACTGGAATAAACAAGTCAGGACCTGTACTCAATAACGATATGCTAATGATATGGTAATAATGATATGCTAATGATGTTTTTCCAGCCCACCTGACCCACACACAGCCACTGATCCATATGATGAGGAGATCAGGAATGATGCGCGGCAATAATTATCTTCTCCAATGATGGCAAATTAGAAAGACGCGATTTTCACTAACTAACCAAGCGTCAAGGCGGGGCGAGACGGCGGGGAAAGGCAGGGGAAGTAGAGAAAGATGTAGAATATAGGAATCAGGGTCAACGTTTCATTTTCAGAACCGTTCCGGGGAGGAAACCGTATACAACTGAACAGATCGTGTTTTGTAAACGTAAACATATACAACTGCAAAAGAAAACTGTGACATAAATCCAACAAGACAAATGAACTCGCTTCAAGACAAACAGCAGTTCATGTTTTCACCACTGCAATTCCTTTTAACTATAAATGACATCCGGTCATCATTTGCATATTAAAGCCTGATTGGTTGGTTTATAATGCAATAACACTGAGCAAAAATTTTATTTATTTGTTTGTTTGTTTATTTATCATTTTGATAATCTTCATCTATCGAATCAAATCCATAAAATGACAAAATGATTAAAAAAAATAACAGAAATATTTATTTCACTGCATTTTTGTTTCTCTTTGTTCTTGTTTAATCATCATGTTATTTTAGCTCCGCCCATTTTATAACCACAATTAAACAGTAGGGATGTGCTGACCGATGATAAATATAAACAAAAGCCTGCACACACATCACTGTATCGTGTGTCATGAACAACCAGATTCCTTTTGTTTTCTTTTGTGTGTTTTTTCTGAAGGATTTAGTGTGTCGCTGGTTAGTGACACATTCCTCTCATCTGCTAATGACCAAACTGAGGGGAATATGGTGTGTAGAGATAGGATAAACACCCGTGTGTGTGTGTGTGTGTGTGTGTGTGTGTGTGTGTGTGTGTGTGTGTGTGTGTGTGTGTGTGTGTGGAACACATGGTTTGTGCTGCAGAACCAGGTGTCAGTGCTATTTAAATTACATTAGTGTGTGTCGTACAGCACAGGAGCGCAATATCTCTCTGATCTCTGAAGACCCTGTAGAATCTGTGAGGAACATACTGAACAAGTGAAAACACACACACACACACACACACACACACACACACACACACACACACACACACACACACACACACACAGGTTTCATTTCCTAACATACACCATGAACTTTATGACATCAATTAACACCAGCAAAAGAAAAACAAAGCCCTGACGTTTAGAGTTAGAGCTGAAGCTAGTGCGTCACCAGACACGCAATAAACTAATTACAACATTAAAGCTGTTTCTGAATTACACTGTGAACCACACTGTGACGACACCACACACAACATGACATGACACACCACATGGTATGATATAATGTGACACACTGCACAACACAACATTACACACAACATGACACACAACATGACACACAACATGACACAACATGACACACAACATGACGCACAACATGACACAACACAACACCACACAGTACGAAATAATGTGACACACTACACAACACAACATGACACACAACATGACACATGGCACACAACATGACACAACATGACACACAACATGATACAACACAACACCACACAGTACGACATAATGTGACACACTACACAACACAACATGACACACAACATGACACAACATGACACACAACATGACACAACATGACACACAACATGACACAACATTACACACAACATGACACACAACATGACATACAACATGACACAACATGACACACAACATGACACAACATTACACACAACATGACACACAACATGACACAACATGACACACAACATGACACAACACAACACCACACAGTACGACATAATGTGACACACTACACAACACAACATGACACACAACATGACACAACATTACACACAACATGACACACAACATGACACAACATGACACACAACATGACACAACATTACACACAACATGACACAACACAACACCACACAGTACGACATAATGTGACACACTACACAACACAACATGACACACAACATGACACAACATTACACACAACATGACACACAACATGACATACAACATGACACAACATGACACACAACATGACACACAACATGATACAACATGACACACAACATGACACAACATGACACACAACATGACATACAACATGACACACAACATGACACGACACAACACCACACAGTGCGACATAATGTGACACACTACACAACACAACATTGCACACAACATGGCAAACAACATGACATACAATATGACATCTATCTATCTATCTATCTATCTATCTATCTATCTATCTATCTATCTATCTATCTATCTATCTATCTATCTATCTATCTGTCTCTCACCATATGTCTGTCTGTCTATCTCACCCTATGTCCTTCTCTCTGTTTATCTGTCTGTCTCTATGTCTGTCTGAATATATGTCTGCCTGTCTCTATGTATGTCTGTCTGTCTCTATGTCTGTCTGAATATATGTCTGCCTGTCTCTATGTATGTCTGTCTGTCTCACCCTATGTCTGTCTGTCTCTATGTCTGTCTGAATATATGTCTGCCTGTCTCTATGTATGTCTGGCTGTCTCACCCTTTGTTCAACCATATATAGCTGTTGCAGTACACAGTGAGACAACGTTTCTCCAGGAGCAGGATGCTACATAAAACAATAACAGGACTAAATACTTCATGTTCAACAATATTGTGTATGCAGAAACACTAGAATAAACACAGTATTATAGCAGCAGTTACCTGAGATATTGTAAAGGATTGTGCAAAACAGCAAACGACTGAAATGTGAGACAGTATGTGCAAAAAAACAGTGTGCAAAACAGCATGTAGTTTGATGGACATATATTGGAAGTGTGTGTATTTGGTGTACAGTATGTCTGTGCAGTCCGTACAGTTTATGTGCATGTGTGTGGTGTAAGTGTCCATGATAGAGGGAAGAGAAACTCCAATAATCTTTTCAGCTGTCCTCACTATCCGCTGCAGGGACTGATCAAGGACGGTGCAGTTCCCAAACCGGTCAGTGATGCAGCTGATCAGAATGGGGGGAGGGAGATGTGCCTTTCTCAGGCTTTGTAAGAAGTAGAGATGCTGCTGCTCTTTCTTGGTGATGGAGCTGGTGTTGATTGACCAGGTGAGGTTCTCCGCTAGATTTGGTGCTCTTGACGATCTCTACAGATGATCCGTCGATGTTCAGTGGAGAGTGGTCGCTCCGTGTTCTCCTGAAGTCAATAACCATCTCTTTAGTTTTATCAACACCCAGAGACAGGTTGTTGGCTCTACACCAGGTAGTTAGATGTTGCACCTCCTCTGTGTATGCTGACTCATATTTCTTGCTGAAAGCCACCACGGTCGTGTCATCGGTGAACTTGGTAATATGGTTCGATCTGTGCATTGTCTGAGTCAGAGATCGTGATTCGGCAAGGTGAACAGCAATGGACTGAGCATTGAGCATGGAGTGCTCAGTGTGATGGTGCTGGAGATGATGTTCCCGATCCAGACTGACCGAGGTCTCCCAGTCCAGGATCCAGTTGCAGAGGGAGGTGTTCAGTCCCAGCTGGCTCAGGGTCCCAATCAGGTGCTAAGGGATGATTGTGTTGAATGCTGAACTAACGTCTATGAACAACATTCGTATGTAAGTGTCTTTATTGTTCAGGAGGGTGAGGGCTAAATAAAGGGCTGTGGCAATGGCATCGTCTGTGGAGCGGTTTGGACGATACACAAACTGTAGTGGGTCTAGTGAGGGTGGTGACTGGGTCTTGATGTGCCTCATGATGAGCTTCTCGAAGCACTTCATATCGATAGTCATTGAGTAAGGACACTGTAGAATTCTTTGGGATGGGGACAATGGTGGTTGTCTTGAGGCACATAGGAACACCAGCGCTGCTCAGGGAAATGTTGAAGATGTCACTTAAGACATCCGCTAGCTGTTCTGCACATTCACTGAGCACCCTGCCAGGAATGTTGTCTGGGCCAGCAGCCTTCCGTGGGTTAACTCTGCATAGAGTTTTTCTCATGTAGGCCGTGGATAGACAGAGTACCTGGTCATTGGGGGAGGGATGGTGTTCCTTGCTGTTACATTGTTTTGCACCTTAAACTGAGCAAAGAAGTAATTCATCACATCAAGCCTTCTTCAGCAGCACATGCACTTTAGCAGTCACCCAAGGCTTCTGGTTGGAGCATGTGGTGATGGTCTTGGAAACCGTTACATCATCAATGCACTTGCCGATGTAGCCGGTGTTGTAAACTTTTTCCAGAGAAGACCAGGAGACTTGGATATCTTTGTGCAGTAGTCTTTATTGTAGATAAACGATGAAACGAGTCTGCAAGTCAGAGCGTACTGGCACGGGCGCTGCAGTCATCAAGTCTGACTTAAAGTTGTAATACATTGTAAATATACACATTTTAGGGGGCAGTCCCCTCAGATAGCGCCAAAACACTCGTTTCACTCAATTCATTCATTCATTCATTTTCTACCGCTTATGCAGGCGTCATCGGGCATCAAGGCAGGATACACCCTGGACGGAGTGCCAACCCATCGCAGGGCACACACACACTCTAACAACAATTAACACATGAGGAACAGGTGTGCAGAGGCAAAGAGGACAAGACAAGGGTGGGGCAGACACCTGAACACAGAACATCAACAAAAGCACATTGCCAAAGTCCAGGCTGAGTCCTGACACAGTCCTGAAGAGCAGAGGTGGCTCCTGCTGGCCAGGTTTTCACCTGCTTCAGAACTGGTTTAGAGCGTCTGACGAATGGTCTGTATGCTGGAATTAACGTAACAGAGATGTGGTAGCCGAGGTGGGGGCGGGGCTCTGCACGTCAGGGGGCGGGGCTCTGCACGATATGTGCTGGGAATGTTTGTGTAAACAAGATCCAGCATGTTTTCCTCTCTCTTTGTAAAGTCCACATACTGATGGAATTTAGGGAGCACTGACTTGAGATTTGCATGACTGAAATCTCCGGCGATAATAAACAGTCCATCGGGGGGAACATTCTGCAGATCGCTAATAGCCCCATAGAGCTCACATACAGTAGCATTTCTTTAGCATTAGCGCTGGGTGGAATGTAAACTACGACAATGAAAACCACAGTGAATTCACCTGGTAAATAAAATGACCTGCAAACTCCACTAGCGATGAACAGTAACTAGAAACAAGCAGAGTTCTCACACCATTCCGTGTTGATGTAAACACACACACCACCACCTTTTCTTCACAAAGCATTTCCAGCACATAAATCGTTCAGGTTGGTTGTTGCATGATTTCTGTATTTCATTAGCTTCTGCCAGGTTGTAAACATGAACACTGCTGTCTCAACTCTAGTTTCTATGTACTAGTAATAGTCAGGCTAAAAAATGTAAAAAACTTAAATAACACCATATTGTCTGTCTCTCTTTATGTCTGTTAACCTACAGTATTAAAGTATTGGACGTAACATGTACATGTTCTGAGTTCTGGTCTGTTTATGTTCTGTAAAGCTGCTTTGAGACAATGTCTATTGTAAAAAGCGCTATACAAATAAACTTGAATTGAATTGAATTGAATTGGTCTGTTTGGCCACACCCACTTCTTATCCATCTTTAGATCGACTCCACCGTCAGTCAGTCTCTTCCAAGCATGTAAATTATTATTATTATTATTATTATTATTATTATTATTATTATTATTATTATTATTATTATTATTATTATTATTATTATTATTATGGAGGCACGGTGGCTTAGTAGTTAGCACGTTCGCCTCACACCTACAGGGTTGGGGGTTCGATTCCCACCTCCGCCTCGTGTGTGTGGAGTTTGCATGTTCTCCCCGTGCCTCGGGGGTTTCCTCCGGGTACTCCGGTTTCCTCCCCCGGTCCAAAGACATTCATGGTAGGTTGATTGGCATCTCTGGAAAATTGTCCGTAGTGTGTGAGTGTGAGTGAATGAGAGTGTGTGTGTGCCCTGCGATGGGTTGGCACTTCGTCCAGGGTGTATCCTGCCTCGATGCCCGATGACGCCTGATATATTAACAGTCTCCCCGTGACCTGAGAATTTCAGATAAGCGGTAGAAAATTAATGAAAAAAATTGTTATTATTATTATTATTATTATTATTATTATTATTATTATTATTATTATTATTATGAAGCTCTAGTCAATACTATTTCTTGAATCTCAGCTCTCACTCCATCACTCACTAACACACTCTGACTCAAGGTGAAGTGTGGGGAATTTTTCACTCGATATAAAGAACCTGTCTCTATTTTACACATAGACTCTTTATCGTTTTGTAAATTTACATCTTTAATAGACTTTTTATTAAACACACTGCGGATGTTATCCCACGGCATCTAACTGAGAACCCAGCAAATTGCAGAATCCTTATAAGGAAAAACAGGAACAGAATCAAATTTATAACATTTATAAAATTGATAAAAATATCAGTCTCAGCTGTGTCACTCTCAGCTGCTATCTATCTGTCTGTCTGTCTGTTCATTTTACCCTCTGTTTCTCAATCAGTCATTCAATCTGTCTGTCTTTCTGTTTGTCTGTCTGTCTGTCCATCCGATCTCTCAACCTCACCGTCTATCTGCTTGTCTGTCTCCCTATTTATGTTGCAGTTTCACCTGCTTTCTATCTATCTATCTATCTATCTATCTATCTATCTATCTATCTATCTATCTATCTATCTATCTATCTATCTATCTATCTATCTATCTATCTGTCTGTCTGTCTGTCTGTCTGTCTGTCTGTCTATCTATCTATCTATCTATCTATCTATCTATCTATCTATCTATCTATCTATCTATCTATCTATCTAAAATGGGGGTAAAATTTCCAGCAAAACATTTTCAGGTTTTAATTGCATTTCTTCCCAGGTATCGCTGGCCCAGGATGTTATGAGCGCTCGGCCCTCAGCTCTGACCTTTTAATGTGCTCATCATTTAAAGATCAGAGATTTCACCTGCTTTACTGTACAGATGAAATAACAAACTCTGTCTAAAGAAATAAATATGTGTAATGTGTTTGACCTGCTAAAAATGAGATCAAGTTCATCTGCTGTGGGGAAAAAAAACACAAAAGAAAAGTGAACAGTCTTCTTTTATTTTGTTTTGCACCGTTTAACAGCATGAGAACACGAACCGATAAATCCACACAAAACCACACAGTCTCATCGAATTCACAGAACCAATTAGCAGATAAGTTAATTATATTTCCAGCGTTGGAGTCGGAGCTGACAGAAATAATTAAAACACCCAAAATGAAGCACTTACAGTTCAGAACTAAGTGATGATGTGTGTTTTAGCTCACAGCTAAAAGCATGGGGGAAAAGTATTAAGTGATTTAAAACAAAACAAACAAACAAACGGAAAATTTTGAGAGATTTAAAATAACCAAAAAAACAACAGAAATGTTCATTATTTAAAACATGCTGATTGAAATGTAGCCATTTTCAGTATTATTGGCACCCTTCAACAAAATAATAAGAACACAGTGACTAGCAGTCTGTGTTCTGTCATTATTTGGTTTCAGTGTCTGTTCTGTTCACAAAGTAAAGAATGTTTTTCAGAAAAACAACAAAATAAAATTGTCTACAAAAATTCCAATGTTTCAACTTTTATTTATTTATTTATTTATTTGTTTGTTTGTTTGTTTGTTTGTTTGTTTGTTTGTTTGTTTGTTTGTTTGTTTTTAAATCTTCACAATTTTGCATTCATTTCAAAAATTCATGATTGTTTAAAAAATAAAACAAAATATATGTCAAGTAATGAAATGTTTATCTCGACTTTCTGTCATAAAAAACTAAATCAAAATAAAATAAAAGATTTTCAAGCCTTAAAGATGAATTACAATAAAAAATCTAATTTAAATTGTACAGGAAGGAATATAGAGCGATCTACAGAAAATATAAATTATATATATATATATATATATATATATATATATATATATATATATATATATATATATATATATATTTAAATACAGATCCATAACATATAATAGAACATGCTTATGATCCTAAAAATAGAAATAAAGCAAGATTCGGTTGAGAGTAAGGTGAACATTTGGATGATTATTATTTACTTAGGAATAAAGATTGTGTGTAGGACTGTTATGTTGGGATGAAGTGGAGTTTCATAACCGTTACATTTCCTACATCAATATTTAGTTTATTTTAAATTGCTGTCTTTGTTGCCAAGTAACAAAGGTAATTGATATCAATCTGCGCCACTGTAAGAACTGCAGTTCTGGACAAAGAATCAACACCTTCTGACCAATCAGAGTGCAGGATTCATCAGAGAATTTTGACATTTTATGGAGAATTCTGATCACCAGTGGTTAGAGAACGGTGATTAATTGTGAATGGTGATGGCCTCGTTCCTCCTGACTGAACTGGTGGAACTCGAGTAAGTTTGAGGGCCTTCTCTCTAGGACCCACATCTTCAGTTCAGGCCACATGATTCAGGACACGACAGACACTTTCCTTTTATAGACTTAAAGCCATTTTCAGCCTCATTGAAGGCTCCTTCAGGATCATCGTTCTGCTGAAAAACGAGCTTGATCTTCCTGGCTTGATGTCTTGAGATGTTGCTTCAGTATTTCTATTCTAATCCTCCTGCCTCATGATGCTGTGTATGGCCATGCAAAACGCCATGCTGCCACCACCGTGCTTCAGCGTCGGGATGACGTTCTTCACGTTTTAAAGCTTTGTCCTTCATACATTGTGCTCTTTATTATGGACGATCAGAGAAGACAGTCCTTTAAAGGCCAAGGCTTCATCCTGGTGATCACCTTTACTCTTCAGTCTACTCTAGATTTAAATGATTGTTCATGATGGAGAACTCTCTTAGGGAAGATCTGAACTTGTGCTGGTCCATCATATGTTTCTGAGGTCCTGTCTGAGTAGTGTAACTGTTCTATATAGGGTGAAAAGGCACTGACTCTAAAGGTGGTGTACCGTCGATACACACACAGGTGCAGTCTCAGTTATCTCGGAATTTTAATAACTGACCAATGAGAAGCTTCTAGAAGTCCTTACAGCATTACATGTTGTTTAGGAAAAACTTTTGGCCTTGTCTGTACATGCTGAGAGCTAAATCTAATGCTAGCTCTT
Organism: Tachysurus fulvidraco; assembly: GCF_022655615.1. Classification (NCBI taxonomy): domain Eukaryota; kingdom Metazoa; phylum Chordata; class Actinopteri; order Siluriformes; family Bagridae; genus Tachysurus; species Tachysurus fulvidraco. The sequence continues at coordinate 47,242,012 of NC_062518.1, forward strand.
ATTCCCTATTCGAACATCAGTGTGTGTGTGTGTGTGGGGCTGAAATGTATGCTAGCCAAAAATATGTGCCCCCGGTGGTTGTGTTGCAAAGGAGAGGTGAAGTTTTGAAGTATGCGAGAAGCGGGACACGTGTGTGTGTGTGTGTGTGTGAGAGAGAGAGTGAGTCACGTAGCCGAGACTGAACAGAGCGAAACGGCGTCTCGGTGCCTTCCGGTCTCCCGAATCGAGAGCGAGAGCAGCCTGACCTCTACACACCCACACACTGCCCTGTCTCAGGTACACAACTGTGCTCTAACACACCACCGCCTGCTGGGAGCTTGCTTCTCTCTCTCTCTTTCTCTCTCTCTCTCTCTCTCCATCTCTCTCTCTCCATCTCTCTCTCTCACACACACACACACCCCTGCCAGTGTTTTGGGAATTTGTTCGGTCTCTTCAAGCTGATTTTCTGCATATTTCTGTATTAAAAAATGGTGGATTTGGATTTTTTTTCTATAAAAAAGAAAGTGTAAAAGGTCGCAGCTCTCCTCCTCCTCCACTTCACATTTTGTTCTCTGTCTGTCTCTCTCTCTCTCTCTCTCTCTCTCTCTCTCTCTCTCTCTCACACACACACACTCTCTCTCTCTCTCTCTCTCTCTCTCTCTCTCTCTCTCTCTCTCTCTCCTTTACGATTTACTTCCACACCTTCCCTGTCTCTCATGTTCTCTCTCTCTCTCTCTCTCTCTCTCTCTCTCTCTCTCTATATATATATATATATATATATATATATATATATATATATATATATATATATATATATATATCACACACACACACACACACACACACACACACACACACACACACACACACACACACACACACATATACACACACACACACACACACACACACACACACACACACACACACACACACACACACACACACAAAAGTGTGGGAGAAATGAAGGAAGGAGCAACAAAAAAACAACAACAAATGTATTAATTAATGAATCAATTAAGAAGGAACGACTGATGAAAACATGACAAATCTGTTGTTATCCTGCCGCAGAAAGGATTTGTGTATATGGCAGATTTAAAAGAGACAAAACCTCCATTGTTAACATTTGACAAAAATAAACTCCAATAATAATTCATTAAAGTGTAAATGTTGTGCTATAAATATATATATAAGATTTGTTTGTTTTTATCTTTTGATTTGATGATTTTTAGTGACATATTATTTAACCTCCTGGAGCTAATGTTGCTAACAAGCACTGAGAGCTAATAGCCTCTGGTTTATATCATATCGGTGAACCGGATACAAAACCGTAATCGAATCATTTTTAATTAATACATTTATTTCTTTTCAGCTAGTTGCACGCCCGCTTGAGTTTTCTAGCTAGCAGAATCGAGTTTGTCTTGACTAGCATGACGTAGCTCTACTCGCTTACTTCCTTCGTTATTTTGAGTACATTTTAAACGTCCTGAGATAATCAGTACCTAGCGATGTGCATGCTAATCTTTTTTTTTCTCTGAAATTATTTTCATTGTAGTTTTATGCTAAAGTTTTTTTTTTTTCCCAGTGTTATTTTATTAACCCTGAGCCCTGAAATAAAGTTGTGCAATCAGGGACTCGGTGTTAGACATAAGCCCTGGACTTTCCAACGCTTTGTCGAGTTTTCGTGTAATAATGTGTTTTGATATGAGATCCACAGACAGGATATGAATCTGTAAAGCCGCTGGATTTCAGTACAGTTCATATTAACACTGAGATCTCAGCTATAGATGTGGGCTTTTATCCTCTACTTCATGGGAGCTGTAATCACCCTTATAATAAAATCTTCCTGGCTGTGTGTCAGTGATTTCCCATCATTCCAAGTGTGTGTAGTCACAGTCCTGATTAACAGCGCCTCCTAGTGTCCACATGGCACAGTACAGCACCACAGAAAGCAGAGAACAGAGCACCAACCTCATCGTTAGTCTGAATGTATTACAGGAGCTAAATAAAGTCACCTGAAATTCTAAAAACACACGCATGACAGGTGCTGATGTCATTTCCTGTCATCTAGCGAGAGTTGTGCTAAATAAATGCTTGATAATGTGAGCTGTTGTTGGAGAAGCAGAAAGTGACATGTAGAAATGATATGGTTTCACATTGGATTGGATTTGTTGCCATTTTGTCTGCATTTATTTAGTTTCTGATCCATTTTTTGACTCTGTGATGTTTGAGTAACACCGAAGAACATTTCTACAGCGGAAAAAAACAAACAAAAACAAAAAACAACTTATACTTATTTATTTATTCTTACTTGTTTACTTCTTGCCTACTTTTAAGATAATTATTTAAATTAATTATTTATTTCTATCTTTCTATTTTATTCATTACCTTATTTATTTACTTATATCTAGTTAATTAGTTAGTTACTTAGTTAGTTAGTTGGTTACTTAGTTTTATGCATTTGCAATAAAATAGCATTTAGTTATTTACTTTTATTTTGCAGATTTAGTTATTTTGATAATTATTTTCTCACTTTTGTTTTATTATTATTATTATTATTATTATTATTATTATTAGTAGTAGTAGTAGTAGTAGTAGTAGTAGTAGTAGTAGTAGTAGTGTACTCTTAGTAGTGTAGTGATTACTCTTCTGTCACACAGACACAACACTCCTGACACTCTTCTGTCACACAGACACAACACTCCTGACACTCTTCTGTCACACACACACACACACTCCTGACACTCTTCTGTCACACAGACACAACACTCCTGACACTCTTCTGTCACACAGACACAACACTCCTGACACTCTTCTGTCACACACACACACAACACTCCTGACACTCTTCTGTCACACACACACACACAACACTCCTGACACTCTTCTGTCACACAGACACAACACTCCTGACACTCTTCTGTCACACACACACACACTCCTGACACTCTTCTGTCACACAGACACAACACTCCTGACACTCTTCTGTCACACAGACACAACACTCCTGACACTCTTCTGTCACACAGACACAACACTCCTGACACTCTTCTGTCACACACACACACAACACTCCTGACACTCTTCTGTCACACACACACACAACACTCCTGACACTCTTCTGTCACACACACACACAACACTCCTGACACTCTTCTGTCACACACACACAACACTCCTGACACTCTTCTGTCACACACAACACTCCTGACACTCTTCTGTCACACACAACACTCCTGACACTCTTCTGTCACACACACACACAACACTCCTGACACTCTTCTGTCACACACAACACTCCTGACACTCTTCTGTCACACACAACACTCCTGACACTCTTCTGTCACACACACACACACACACAACACTCCTGACACTCTTCTGTCACACACAACACTCCTGACACTCTTCTGTCACACACACACACAACACTCCTGACACTCTTCTGTCACACACACACACACACACAACACTCCTGACACTCTTCTGTCACACACAACACTCCTGACACTCTTCTGTCACACACACACACACACACAACACTCCTGACACTCTTCTGTCACACACACACACAACACTCCTGACACTCTTCTGTCACACACAACACTCCTGACACTCTTCTGTCACACACACACACAACACTCCTGACACTCTTCTGTCACACACACACAACACTCCTGACACTCTTCTGTCACACACACACAACACTCCTGACACTCTTCTGTCACACACACACAACACTCCTGACACTCTTCTGTCACACACACACACAACACTCCTGACACACTTCTGTCACACATACACACAACACTCCTGACACTCTTCTGTCACACACACACACACACAACACTCCTGACACTCTTCTGTCACACACACACACAACACTCCTGACACTCTTCTGTCACACACAACACTCCTGACACTCTTCTGTCACACAGACACAACACTCCTGACACTCTTCTGTCACACAGACACAACACTCCTGACACTCTTCTGTCACACAGACACACACTCCTGACACTCTTCTGTCACACACACACACACAACACTCCTGACACTCTTCTGTCACACACACACAACACTCCTGACACTCTTCTGTCACACACACACACAACACTCCTGACACTCTTCTGTCACACACACACACAACACTCCTGACACTCTTCTGTCACACACACACACAACACTCCTGACACTCTTCTGTCACACACACACAACACTCCTGACACTCTTCTGTCACACACAACACTCCTGACACTCTTCTGTCACACACAACACTCCTGACACTCTTCTGTCACACACACACACAACACTCCTGACACTCTTCTGTCACACACACACACACAACACTCCTGACACTCTTCTGTCACACACACACAACACTCCTGACACTCTTCTGTCACACACAACACTCCTGACACTCTTCTGTCACACACAACACTCCTGACACTCTTCTGTCACACACACACACAACACTCCTGACACTCTTCTGTCACACATACACACAACACACCTGACACTCTTCCGTCACACATACACACAACACACCTGACACTCTTCCGTCACACACACACAACACTCCTGACACTCTTCTGTCACACACACACAACACTCCTGACACTCTTCTGTCACACACACACAACACTCCTGACACTCTTCTGTCACACACACACACAACACTCCTGACACACTTCTGTCACACATACACACAACACTCCTGACACTCTTCTGTCACACACACACACACACACAACACTCCTGACACTCTTCTGTCACACACACACACAACACTCCTGACACTCTTCTGTCACACACAACACTCCTGACACTCTTCTGTCACACACACACACACACAACACTCCTGACACTCTTCTGTCACACACACACAACACTCCTGACACTCTTCTGTCACACACACACAACACTCCTGACACTCTTCTGTCACACACACACAACACTCCTGACACTCTTCTGTCACACACACACACACACACAACACTCCTGACACTCTTCTGTCACACACACAACACTCCTGACACTCTTCTGTCACACACACAACACTCCTGACACTCTTCTGTCACACACACAACACTCTTGACACCACACACAACACTCCTGACACTCTTCTGTCACACACACAACACTCTTGACACCACACACAACACTCCTGACACTCTTCTGTCACACACACAACACTCCTGACACTCTTCTGTCACACACACAACACTCCTGACACTCTTCTGTCACACACACACAACACTCCTGACACTCTTCTGTCACACACACACACACAACACTCCTGACACTCTTCTGTCACACACACAACACTCCTGACACTCTTCTGTCACACACACACACAACACTCCTGACACTCTTTTGTCACACACACACACACAACACTCCCGACACTCTTCTGTCACACACACACAACACTCCTGACACTCTTCTGTCACACACACACAACACTCCTGACACTCTTCTGTCACACACACACAACACTCCTGACACTCTTCTGTCACACACACACACAACACTCCTGACACTCTTTTGTCACACACACACACAACACTCCTAACACTCTTCTGTCACACACACAACACTCCTGACACTCTTCTGTCACACACACAACACTCTTGACACCACACACAACACTCCTGACACTCTTCTGTCACACACACACAACACTCCTGACACTCTTCTGTCACACACAACACTCCTGACACTCTTCTGTCACACACACAACACTCTTGACACCACACACAACACTCCTGACCCTTTTCTTCACCCACTCCAACCTGCACTCGCCTCTTCACCTCTTTCCCACACTCCCTGCCACATTAGAAGGTTGACCCTAAATGCTTAAACTCTTTCTTGCCTTCAGCTCACTGTAACCTGTCTGTTCTACTTCCCTCCCTCTCATTCATACTGTACACACGTATTCTGTCTTACTACCACTGGATTTCATCCCTCTTCTTTCCTGAGCAGACCTCCACCTTCCCAAGTGTTCCTCCACCTGCTCCTTACTCTCACTACAGATCGCAACGTTATCTGCCAACATCGTTGTCTACGGAGTTTCCGTTTGTCTCTGACTTTATCTGGGACTCAAACCCGGGCCTTGATGTATCCCCAGCTCCACCTTGAACTCCTCTGTCTGACCTACAGCACATCTCACCGCTGTCATACTCCTCTCATACATATCCTGAACTACTCTGACGTACTTCTCTGCCACTCCTGACATCCTCATACAGGAGTCCACACAAAGGCGCAGTGCAGCTCCTTCTGGCCATCTCTGTACTTCTCCATTAACATTCTCAGAGCAAAAAAATGCAATGGTCGTGCTCTTTCTTGGCATGAAGCCATACTGCTGCTCACAAATATCCACAACATAATAAAACAGTTTGTTTCCCTCTCCAATACTGCATGTTTTGCTCCCCTTCCCCTCCTGCCTTCCTTTTCTCCATCATGCCCACCAAGTCTCTACATTTCCCTGTCATCGTACCAAAAGTCCCTATTCTCAGACCTAAACTCCTGCCTTTACTCTTCTCCCTCCTCTCCTTCCTGCACCGACAGTAATTTCCGTCAGCACCCTGTAGGTCGACAGCACCGGTGGCACTCGTTGTTAACCCGGACCTTGACTACTCTGGTGTGGAATTTACACTGGCGATTGTCATGTTTAAGTTTGGCACGTTTTACCCCAAATAGCCTTCCTGACGCAACCCTCTCTATTTATCTGGGCTTGAGACTGGCACAGAAATCACTGATATATATATATATATATATATATGTGTGTGTGTGTGTGTGTGTGTGTGTGTGTGTGTACTTTGTTAATTTATTTATGTGTTTGTATGTTTAATTACATATCATTAATATCATTATTTAATTTTATATTATTATTACTTATTTCTTGCTGATTTGTTTAATTAGGTTGTGTTTAAGGACACAAACCAGACATAGGGACACCTTAAAAACACAAAATCACACCTAGTTTGTGTTTAATCTCAGGTTTATTTTTAATCTCCAGTTTGTGTTTAATCTCAGGTGTGGGTTTAATCTTAGGTTTGAGTTTAATCTCAGGTGTGGGTTTAATCTCAGTTTTGTGTTTAATCTTAGGCGTGAGTTTAATCTCAGGCATGTTTTTAATCTCAGGTGTGGGTTTAATCTTAGGCATTTGTTTAATTTCAGTTTTGTGTTTAATATCAGGTGTGGGTTTAATCTCAGTTTTGTGTTTAATCTCAGGCATTTGTTTAATCTCAGGCATTTGTTTAATCTCAGGTGTGGGTTTAATCTTAGTTTTGTGTTTATAATCTTAGGTGTGGGTTTAATATCAGGCGTTTGTTTAATCTCAGTTTTGTGCTTAATTTCAGGTGTGTAATCTAATATCATTATATAATTTATGTGCTAATTTAAATACTGCAAAACAAACACTTCTGTAGTAAAGCAGCATACATAGAAGCCTGGAAATGGAATAAAAAATTCCAGAGACATACTTAATTTTAGCTGGAATGAATTTGGAATGTAATGTGGAATAATTCCATCATTTTATAAACATCTGTTTTTTTACCTACTTTTTTTTGTTTGTTTGTTTTTTTAAGAAAATCACCAGTTTGTTTATTTCGGTCCTGCTCAGATCCATGGGTCTGTCTCCCAAATCGATTAAAAAAAACATTCAAAATGATTATAATCAGATTCAATTCTATTCTGTTTTATTTGTAAAGCACTTTTAATAGTGGACAAAGCAGCTTTACAAACAAATTCAGGACATTTTAAATGTTATATTTATTTCTAATCCAGAGGCAATGATGGAGAGATGAAATAGGAAACACTGACGAACCGATGGTAAAAAAATGTAATCATTGGTAATTGCTGTGGCTTCTACAGCAGCACAACACAGTGGTTTATTCCTTACTTCATCTGTTCGGAATAAAAGGTCCTGATTTATCGGCTTCAGTGCGTCAGCCATGATTATACAAATTACACATTTCATGATGAAGAACGTATAATCACTCTCGCACGGCTCTCAGATTGCTTTCTCCGAGAGTTCGCTGTGGTCGAAAAGACACTTCGAGGCTTCATTAAAAGGTCTTTGAGCGGTTTCTGTAATACAACCATGTCGATAACAGACCTCGTTCTTCATCCTTGGAATAAAGTGGTGTCTCAGTGTTGGTGGAAGCCAAACCCAACTACTCTAATTAGTAATCAGCTGGTTTACAAAAGCAACAGAAAGATTAAGAGCACATGTAAAGCGTGTTCCTGGTGTAGCTCATTTGCATCCAGCGACGCCCACAAAACCCCATAAAAGGTAAAGCACCACATTTACAACACACTCACACACTCAGGAGCACGAGCAGGAAACTTTTTTTTTTTTTTTTTTTTTTTTAAATTATGGGATTTTTATAAATAAGACTCAATAAATGTGTTGGTACTCTATTAACTAAAGGATTGATAAAGTCGATGCGCCGCAAAGTAAAAATATCTGATGCAGTTTTTTTTCTTGTCCCTTGTCCTTTTCTTTTAAGGCTCATCTTGCTTTTTCTCCCACATCTCCCAGATGTTATTAAACTCAGCAGGACGTTCAGGGCAGCTGTGTGTTTCATCTCATATGTGGAGGAAATGAAAATGTTAAGCGTCAAACGTTTTGAGACACGTCACAAAACAAATCCAGCAAGAGATCAGAATATCAGAAATGATGTTAACAAAATGAATTCTTCTTCTTCTTCGTCCTGAATTCTTCAAATCTCTCGAGTTCTGGTGAAAAAAAATAAATGAGCTTGTTATAAAACTTCCAAAAAAAAAAAGAAGAAAAAATCCATCATTTATAAATATCAGGAGAAAAGCAATAAAAAGAAGCACTGAGGGGAAAATGGAAACAAACAAACAAACAAACAAACAAATAAATAAATAAATAATCATCTTAATTCAAAGAAAATATTGTAATATGTAAATAATCCTTTGGGCATTTTTGCTTTTTGTCCCCTAATACTTATTGATTATTTGTAGATAATAAAAAAAAAAGTTATGGAACAATTCAGTCAGTGAACACAAGCATTTAAGGATTTTTTTTTATTGTAAAAGCGTTTTTTTTTTCATTGCTCTAAATCTTTTTATCAAGCTTGAATCTAAATCAAAATATATTCATAAAAGTCTTCATAGACAAAAGACAGAGATTTACTCGTCTACCAGTCATCTACATTATTAAAATATGGTATACAGTAGCGGCAGAACACGGAGGACGTAAACAACAACAGCAGATTACGATCTGAATATTTCATTAGAATTGAGATAACTGAGATCTGGATTTTCCTGAAAGTTCCAAATTTACACAATTAGTCTTTATGACGATTTTGTGTATGATGTAAAACTAAGATGTTCGTTACAGAGAGAAAGAGTGTGTGTGCGTGTGTGTGTTATATACAGTACACTATAGAAAACATTCACTGCTTGCTTTTAAAGTTCTTTGGTTCTTCTTCTGAGGGAAACTTTACAGGTTCTCTGTACAAAACTTACAGTACAAGAGAATGTTTGTTTTTTGGATAGTAAGAATCTTATTTTCATCCAAAAGAATTGTGAGCGAAACCTCAAAAGAACACAAAGAACAGTGAAAGAACCCTCAAAAAACCATAAAAAGAACCCTGAGAGAACCATCAAAGAACCCTCAACAAACCCTGACAAAACCCTCGAGTCCTCAACAAACCTTTAAAAAAACCCTCAATGAACCTTCAAAGATCCCACAAAGAACCGTCAAAGAAACCTGAGGGAAAAACCTTAAAGAACCCTCAACTAACCCTTAAAGAACTCTTGAAGAACCCTCAAAGAACCCTAAACAAACTCATGTAGAACCCTGAAACAAACTCTTTTAAAGAACCCTCACTGAACCCTTTTCACCAAGACTAGCAGCAACTAGCAGATGTCCTCCTCTCTGTTCCTCTACCAGATGTACAGATGAATGTTTTGCCTTCAGGGGGTAAATATTAAACACCAGAACCCTGATTTCAGAAACGTCTCTAATAAATCAGCAGGATCAGAGTGTGATAACCTGCTGCTACACGAGCCTTGTCCAGGAAAAAAACAAAGAGCAGTTTTATTGAGAAAATATATGGAGAAATGTCTAACTAATCAATCAGTTTTTTTCTGTAAGTGATTTTATTGCTAATTTACAATCTTTGTTCTGGAGCTGATTTTCAAGGCAGGAAAATGGTACATATTTGTATTGACTCCGCCCACTAATTTATGCCAGGTGCGAACACACTTAATTACATATTCATATTCATGTTTGTATAGCATTTATTTTTTGTTATTTATTTATTTATTTATTTATTTATTTGCATTGACTACACTTTTAATTATGACTAATCACATATTCAGTGCGGTTATGTAAATAATCACATTTGAGGTTGTTGTATCATGTATAACTGTGTTTCTTGGTATATTTATTTCAAAAAAATGTATTCTACTGTTAATTTATAACACACTGATTTGGAGGAGCTGATTTTGATTTTTTTTTCTTCTGCAACTTTAAAGTAAAAAAAAAAAATAAACAAAACAAAGAATTCCATCCCCCCCACCTCTTTTTTTTCAGTTAAATCTTTAGCTTCAACCTAAAAGTGTATTTGTTGTATTCAATCCAACATTATTGTTACACTATTGTTAATTTTAAATAATAATAATAATAATAATAATAATAATAATAATAATAATAATAATAATATGTTACATAACATGTTGCATAAAAATGTCTTCATTTGTCATGATTCTAAAGGGGCTTATTTTCCGATTGTCGCTTCACTTAAAAATGTCTGCAATCAATTTTTCTACATTTATTTTCAATAATTATAAAATATCTTCGACTAAACTCTTTAAAAAATTCATTCTGAAGTAGTGACATTAGCCAGGTACAGGAGGGAGACCTATGATATACTATAATACACAATCTACACTTATGTGCTTTTAATTTCTCGCACTTAAAAATCCAAAAAGTGCCGGAGTGAAAGATCAGAACCAGGAGCCGATCCTCGGCACCAGACGCGGATTTAACTTCTTTTTGTTATCCGTATCTGTGCGCCAGTGTTTCTTTCTTCTGGTTTCAAAAAAACCTGTAAGAGAAAAAAAATGTTTAAAAAAATTATTAAAATGAAAACATTTTTTCGAAATATTTGCATGACGTTGAACAGTGAATTGTTTGTGGATATATCAGATATATATTGTCAGCTGTTATATCAGACCTCTGGTGCTTCCTCGTTCCCTGTCATCCTCATCCGTGTTGTTTCTAAGGTAACGGGGGTGAGAGCCAGGGCCAGGCAGGGCATTCGGAGCACTGATATCTGTGTGAAAATGAACAGATAGAAATCTGTAATAAATATACACGTGCTGGAGAGAAACACGCTGTACAGAAAAGTGTTCGCTTTTTCTCCTTCCTGCTTTTTTCACATCAAATCTGGACATGAGGGACTTTTTTAATGAATAGCTTATCATTATGAATTATATAAAATATATAAAATGTTAAAGACTTACCCCTAAATAAATTAATCAATCAATCAAATTCAAATGAAACATCTAATGAATTAATTAGAAATTATTTTTTTATTAATTCTAAAATATTCATGAAGCTCATGACACTCACACAACATTCCAAGCTGTGCAAAAAGAGTTACATGGTAAGTAGGAGTAGCAATATAAGTAAAAGTATGAGCATCAGTAAGGATATGAGTATGAAAATAAACAGTATACATAACAGTGTAACAGTGACAGTGTAACAGTAACAGTGACAGTGTAACAGTGACAGTGTAACAGTGTAACAGTGACAGTAACAGTGACAGTGTAACAGTAACAGTGTAACAGTGTAACAGTAACAGTGTAACAGTAACAGTGTAACAGTGACAGTGTAACAGTAACAGTGTAACATTATAGGTAACAGTAACAGTGTGAGTAACAGTAACTGTGTAACAGTAACAGTTTAACAGTGTGAGTAACAGTAACAGTGTAACAGTAACAGTGTAACAGTAACAGTGTAACAGTAACAGACATTAAAAGTAACAGTAACAGCGTGAGTAACAGTAACAGTGTAACAGTTTAACAGTGTGAGTAACAGTAACAGTGTAACAGTTTAACAGTGTGAGTAAGAGACATTATAAGTAACAGTAACAGTGTAACAGTAACAGTAACAGTGTGAGTAACAGACATTATATGTAACAGTAACAGTGTAACAGTAACAGTAACAGTGTGAGTAACAGACATTATAAGTAACAGTAACAGTGTAACAGTAACAGTAACAGTGTGAGTAACAGACATTATATGTAACAGTAACAGTGTAACAGTAACAGTGTAACAGTGTGAGTAACAGACATTATAAGTAACAGTAACAGTGTAACAGTAACAGTAACAGTGTGAGTAACAGACATTATATGTAACAGTAACAGTGTAACAGTAACAGTGTAACAGTGACAGTGTAACAGTAACAGTGTGAGTAACAGTAACAGTGTAACAGTAACAGTGTAACAGTGACAGTGTAACAGTGACAGTGTAACAGTAACAGTAACAGTGCGAGTAACAGACATTATATGTAACAGTAACAGTGTAACAGTAACAGTAACAGTGTGAGTAACAGACAGTATATGTAACAGTAACAGTGTAACAGTAACAGTGTGAGTAACAGACATTATATGTAACAGTAACAGTGTAACAGTAACAGTAACAGTGTGAGTAACAGACATTATATGTAACAGTAACAGTGTAACAGTAACAGTGTAACAGTAACAGTGTAACAGTAACAGTGTAACAGTGTGAGTAACAGACATTATAAGTAACAGTAACAGTGTAACAGTAACAGTAACAGTGTGAGTAACAGACAGTATATGTAACAGTAACAGTGTAACAGTAACAGTAACAGTGTGAGTAACCGACATTATATGTAACAGTAACAGTGTAACAGTAACAGTAACAGTGTGAGTAACAGACATTATATGTAACAGTAACAGTGTAACAGTAACAGTAACAGTGTGAGTAACAGACAGTATATGTAACAGTAACAGTGTAACAGTAACAGTGTGAGTAACAGACATTATATGTAACAGTAACAGTGTAACAGTAACAGTAACAGTGTGAGTAACAGACATTATATGTAACAGTAACAGTGTAACAGTAACAGTGTAACAGTAACAGTGTAACAGTGTGAGTAACAGACATTATAAGTAACAGTAACAGTATAACAGTAACAGTAACAGTGTGAGTAACAGACATTATAAGTAACAGTAACAGTATAACAGTAACAGTAACAGTGTGAGTAACAGACATTATATGTAACAGTAACAGTGTAACAGTAACAGTGTAACAGTGTGAGTAACAGACATTATAAGTAACAGTAACAGTATAACAGTAACAGTAACAGTGTGAGTAACAGACATTATATGTAACAGTAACAGTGTAACAGTAACAGTGTAACAGTGTGAGTAACAGACATTATATGTAACAGTAACAGTGTAACAGTAACAGTGTAACAGTAACAGTGTGAGTAACAGACATTATATGTAACAGTAACAGAGTAACAGTAACAGTGTGAGTAACAGACATTATATGTAACAGTAACAGTGTAACAGTAACAGTGTAACAGTGACAGTGTAACAGTAACAGTGTGAGTAACAGACATTATATGTAACAGTAACAGTGTAACAGTAACAGTGTAACAGTGACAGTGTAACAGTAACAGTGTAACAGTAACAGTAACAGTGCGAGTAACAGACATTATATGTAACAGTAACAGTGTAACAGTAACAGTAACAGTGTGAGTAACAGACATTATATGTAACAGTAACAGTGTAACAGTAACAGTAACAGTAACAGTGTAACAGTAACAGTGTAACAGTAACAGTAACAGTGTGAGTAACAGACATTATATGTAACAGTAACAGTGTAACAGTAACAGTAACAGTGTGAGTAACAGACATTATATGTAACAGTAACAGTGTAACAGTAACAGTGTAACAGTAACAGTAACAGTGTGAGTAACAGACATTATATGTAACAGTAACAGTGTAACAGTAACAGTAACAGTGTGAGTAACAGACATTATATGTAACAGTAACAGTGTAACAGTAACAGTAACAGTGTGAGTAACAGACATTATATGTAACAGTAACAGTGTAACAGTAACAGTAACAGTGTGAGTAACAGACAGTATATGTAACAGTAACAGTGTAACAGTAACAGTGTGAGTAACAGACATTATAAGTAACAGTAACAGTGTAACAGTAACAGTAACAGTGTGAGTAACAGACATTATAAGTAACAGTAACAGTAACAGTGTGAGTAACAGACATTATAAGTAACAGTAACAGTGTAACAGTAACAGTGTAACAGTAACAGTGTAACAGTAACAGTGTAACAGTAACAGTGTAACAGTAACAGTAACAGTGTGAGTAACAGACATTATAAGTAACAGTAACAGTGTGAGTAACAGTAACAGTGTGAGTAACAGACATTATAAGTAACAGTAACAGTGTAACAGTAACAGTGTAACAGTAACAGTGTAACAGTAACAGTGTAACAGTAACAGTAACAGTGTGAGTAACAGACATTATAAGTAACAGTAACAGTGTAACAGTAACAGTAACAGTGTGAGTAACAGACATTATAAGTAACAGTAACAGTGTAACAGTAACAGTGTAACAGTGTGAGTAACAGACATTATAAGTAACAGTAACAGTGTAACAGTAACAGTGTAACAGTAACAGTGTAACAGTAACAGTGTAACAGTAACAGTGTAACAGTAACAGTAACAGTGTGAGTAACAGACATTATAAGTAACAGTAACAGTGTGAGTAACAATACGAGTATGAGTAAGAATATAAGTAAGAATAAGAGTGTGATCAGAATAGTAACAGTATGATCGCCATCGAGATGTAACCCAAACTTATACAGTTCATCCAGGGTATTTGCCTCCTCCTCCTCCTCCTCCTCCTCCTCCTCCATCTCTCTTATCACATAATCGTGATGCATCTGGCATTCATATTTCACTCAGCACGCTTCTATCGTGATTAGACGTGTAAACACATCGAGCTTTCTTTATTCACTCAGCATGGTCATTTACATTTATATTGAATTAGTGTGACGGAGTGAAGGGGCTCGCCTCCCTCTGCTATTGTGCTGTGTAATTACACAGGGGAGAAGAGGAGAAAGAAGACAGACGCTGCTTCAACCATTCCACTTTTATCCAACACACACACACACACACACACACACACACACACACACACACACACACACACACACACACACACACAAACACACACTATAAGAAAAAGAAATGAAGACGATGTGTAATAGTTGAATGTTTAACAAATCCTGTATTAAGCTTTTTTTAGTTCGAGTCTCACAGAAAGGAAACCCTGCTGCACTGCTTCAAGGAAATGAAACAAATCTCAGAAATGACCTTTGACCCTGAGCTCATGTATCGTGACCAGCAGAACAAGATACAGTGATGGTTGTATTTAGGGATCAGTTCATTTCAGACGATTCAACAGAAGGTGTGAAGGTCTGAGCCTGAAAGGGTTAAGTGGAATAAATCAGTGCGGGCCGTGTTGTTTATTTCACAACACCGCTGTTTTGTTAATTTCATTAATCAGGAAGATAAACACAGACCAAGAGCACAACTCAGCATGCTTTACTCACAGCATACCAGGAATAAAGAAACTTTAGGCAGGAAAATGTCGTGTAAACTAGTTCCACAACAAATACGCCAAATCCAAATTGAATTAAAGATTAGCACATCAAACTTTTTATCCAGTTACAGCAGTATTACATTATGGCAGCATGTATACAGCGATGCACACAACGCATGCGCCCCCAAAATAAAAAATGTGTGCTGTTAATACGCTCTAAACGCTCATGTGCGTACCGATGTCGTTGACAGAGAGTTTACCATTGATTTACTTGGATTAATTGAACTTGGAGCAAAAAGAACGGCACGTTCCGTTCCATAATGGAAGACCTGGTTAAACTGTTCAACGATTTAGGCTTGGATGAATGGCGGGCAAAGTTAGTCGCTGTTTGCACAGATGTGGCTGCTCTCAATGTCGGTACGTACGACGGCATTTTACCGAATCTACGGCAAATGGTTGCGATCGGGGATTCCCTTGTGCATGTCCTGTGCACTGCACCCCCCCTTGAGAACTGCGCGGAATCAGCTGATCGGGGGGGGGGTGTCCTATTGTGTGACGTTTAATCTATCCGTTGTCAAGCTATTACAGTTTTATTTATTCAGTGGTGGAGCAAAAAATATACAAGTGTTAAAAACACTGTATTTTCTATTGGAAACTAGGAAAGTTTCATAATATCAGATGGTCTGCATGGAGGCGCGAGACTCTGTTGAAAATATGGAAACAGTTGCCTGCTATTAAGACACGATCGTCTAATACAGATGACAGCGACTTTATGTATATCTGCACACAACGTTTTCAGTGCTTTCTGGCCAACATGCTTGACATTCTGCAGCTGACTTCCCAAAGGTTTCAGCAGGAAATACTAACCATAGGAGAACATAAAGATGAACTAATGCTAGCCAGCGATCTTGCCTCTTGACAGAGACTCCACCATAAGAGAATAAATGTGTTTAAAGCAAGCAGAAAAGCGATTGGCAGCATCTTCTGTGTATGACTTGGTCAGGATAGTTAATACGAGCGATCCAGATTGTTACTGCAACATTTACAAGATTCTTAAATTGTCCCTTACACTTCCTCTGAGCAGTGCTGCTTGTGAGAGGGGTTACTGGCACCTCAATATAATAAAGAACAAGTACAGATCCCGTCTGTCACATACTCATCTTTCAGCCCTGATGCACATTCCCTTGTCAAAGATGAGTACAGATACATTTGA